>NW_017307713.1:244688-304544 GCF_000935625.1 Nanorana parkeri
GTGTGTGTGTGTGTGTGTGTGTGTGTGTGTGTGTGCGTGTGTGTGTGTGTGTGTGTGTGTGTGTGTGTGTGTGTGTGTATATATATGGAATATGTATATATATGGAAGGCCCATACATACACACTCGCACACACACAGCATATAGTTATGCCCTGGAACAATGAGAACATTTATAGTGCCCACAGATCTGGCCATTTATTTTACCAATGGTTATATTCCTTCATGTATGACCAGCTATAGTGAATGCAATCATTAATAATGACCTTTTCCTAAATACTAACCTTTCCATCCTCTATGTACTCAATATCAGCTGTGTTATAACCATCTCTTTGACTGTGCTGAATAACTTTGAACCTTCTTTTTCCAATACTGTCCACAACTGAACGTCCATCTGCAAAGAACTCGACATTACGGATCTCCAACAGGCACCCATAATCGGCAAATCTAGACGAGGGAACAAATCAAATGGTCAGTTCAAATGATTCTCCAGAATGCCGGCAAATAATCTCTTGGTCGATGCTTAAAATATGATTCATGCCATGAGTTTCTACCACATTTATTGATGCTACCAATGTATTCATTCTAAATCTGTCATCGTACTATACATAAAAATATTCCTATTCTTTTAATTGTTGTAATTAAAAGGACAGTCATACCATAATACATAAACACACAACCATAAGTAACCCAAAACAATCAGTTAACTATAAGTTTTTATTAGTAGAGTACAGTGGGGTAAACTAACAATACGAGTTGTGGTTATTTGGTATGACTTGCTGTTTACCACTATGATCCTCAATAAATGCCAATGCCTAATTGTTTGTGAATTTATGACCTGGTCCTGGTCAGTGATATTAAAGCCAAAAGGTTTGTAAGCTATTTCAAATGATGATGAAATCACTTACAATTAATGCTGCTCCTTGATGATTAAAAGTTTTACAGGCTTATTCACAAAAGAGTGAAGAGTTTGGAGAAGTGAACAATCTAGGACAACATAGCTGAACTGGACAGTGAGCTGAATTGGAGAATTTTTCCAAATCAGCTATTTTGGTCTAGATTTGTGAATAACCCTGTTAGTTTCCTGCCGATTTAGATGGTGCCTGAGCACTGGCACTGATATCCTGTTTTAAGGCAGTTCCTTTCTCTTGCAGAGTCCTATGGAGCTACCCTTGTGTGTGCAAATAAGCTGTCCATGTCTCCACAAACACACAAGCAACCCACTCCCCTGCTCCTTGCTTCTCCTCCCTCTAATCTAGTATAAGGACAGCTACTGGAGACTGATCTGTCTCTTGTGATATTGAGCTCAGGAAGTTCAGGGAGGCTGAGCTGAGAGAGTTGGAGTCAGCTGTTTGGAAACATTTTGCTTGGGCAAAAATGTAAAAAATAATAATACTTTGACGGACAATGTATATTTGTTTGATCTGCATTTATTATTGAAAGAAAATGACAGTCGAATACTATTTTAAAACTAAAAGTCATACACTCGGGGAATGATTTTCACTTGTTGGCACAACCCAGCAAATTTCCTCTTCAGCTGCCATACAACCTGCATCCTGGGCTGCTCTGGAACACACAGATTGATGCAGGTTCCTGGTTTGACAGCCTGGCCCCACCCCCTCCTACAATTTAAAAACCACTATTGGTCAATCATTGTGGTGAGGGCCTTTTTGGCTAAAAGTGTCACTTTAGTTTTCCTTGACCTGCAGGGCCTCACAGTATTTCCACAGACTTGAAAAGAATGGCCTACCTGCCAATAAGGTCGTTTTATTCTCCTATGTATTTATTTAACCTGACTGCCCCTGAGGATATTTATTCATAGTGCTAGATTTCACATTCTTCTTCCCTGAGTACGAACCAGAACATATACAGTGCACAGCAGGGCAGTGTGTTCAGTGATTCTACCAAATTTGTTTCTCTAAACCCAAATAGTGACATGTGAGAAGGAAGTTGCCCTAATCATGACCCTGGATCTAACCGCTAGAGAGAGAGTGAGAGAGAGAGTGAGGGAGAGCGCGCGCTAGAGAGATAAAGAGCGTGCGCGCTAGAGAGATAAAGAGCGCGCGCGCTAGAGAGATAAAGAGCGAGAGAGCGAGAGAGCGAGAGCGAGAGCGAGAGCGAATTTTCCTCACCCTTTTACAGAGTCGCCAATGCACATGCCAAATTGCTTTGTCCCAGTCTCCATACATCTCCGAATCATCAAACGATAACAAGGTTCAAATATGTGCAGAGGGCACGGAACTGTGGGGTAAGCCATGGTGCACACAAATATAGGGACATTTTTGTTCATGCTTGTGAAAGAGAAAAAAAACAAACATTCATTAGCACTTGGTGATAAAAAAAACTTGTTGTAAGCATGACATTTCTATGACTGCTTCTCTAACAATAACCACTGAAAATGCTACGTGCCACAATACACACACCTTGAATACTACATTAAATTCAATGTTATGTGTGTAGAGGAAAGCTCAGATTACAGCTTTTCAAAAAATAAAAAAATTATATACACACACACATATATATATTTATTTGTTTTACTCCACTTAGAGCACCACTTAAGCTAGGAGGGTCAAGGTTACAAATCAATGCACACACCGAAACATGCACCATTACCTAAACTGGGGTCAGAGCACTGAATGAAAAGACTTTCAATTTTTGTTTACTGATTCTTGCATTAAATTGATGCAAATCAGATTCATTTATGTACAGTTCTACAATGGTTGGACAATGTATGAAACTAAAATCACTGCAACAGACAGCAATATTTCTGTTTGCTAATCCAACACAGATAAGCTGGATACGCTCGTTATAGTCTGTAGGGAGTTAGCACAGTGGGGGTGATTTTTGAAAAACTGGAGCAAATACTTTATATGTTATATTCTATAAATAATTAACTAGAAACTGGAGCTTAAAAAAGTAAGAAAATGTGGAGCTAAAGAGGGCTAACAGGTTTCTTGTTTCATCTTCAAAGACTAAAGCTGAATTGCCGGGCAGTTATTAAATAAATGCAGGCAGCTGTGTGTTTCCTTTAAAAAATATTTGTATATGCAACTAACATAAGCATCTGAATCTCTTTTGGTATGGGCCTTCCATCATCCCTTCTACAGCATCACTCAGACTAAAGCTGCCCATACACCTTACAACCATTGCACGACTTTCGTGGGTGCGATGGTTGTAAGGTGATCAAAATTTTGTACGATCTGCACATCTTGGACAGGCAGATCGTACTTGCGATCATCGCAAGCCCTCGCCGATGAGGGGAGGGCTTCCGATGATTGCAGTGCTGAGCAGGCAGTGTGCGCTTGCGCACAGCAGCCCGTGCAGCATTCGTCTTTCGAGCACGCCACCAACCCGCCGAAAATCGTATGATACTTTGGCATATACGATAGTTCATGTATGTGTATTTCAACTGAGGAATTATGTGTTTGTCAGGAGTTCAGCTCTAACACTTTTGCTGCTAGACTAAAGCCTTTTTATTTTTCACACACTTTAAAGTGACCATTTTTAGCTTGAAAATGTCCTAATAATAGTAGGTACAATTGTGTATGTTGCTTGATATTTCTGCAAGGGTTTGCTAAATCTACATTTTTAGAAAAAATACACTTAATTTAATCTTGTGCACAGAAACACAAAATAATGTTTTTATTTTGTAAAATAGAAACAGTAAGAATGACAACACACACAATTGTACATAGGTGACACTCTGAAAACCTTTCCAGCTCTACAATTTAGATTTAACCATAAATGAAGGCCCTAGAATGATTCCTCTAAGTACAGCCTATGAGTTGTGTAAAGGAGGTTTACATATGATTGTACATCCTAGATGTGCACATTTTCACGTATATACATGCATGGGGGAGGGGGGGTTGGTCATTTTTTTTTTATTACAAGGGAGCCTGGAATGGACATAGCATCGTGCAGTGACAGGTTCTCTTCATGTAGATAGCAGGGGTCTATTATACCCCTGCTGCTTTCCCCTAAATTACAGACCACAATTGTAAGAGAGACGATGATGTGCTCCTTGTAAACATTACATATTTCTAACATCCAAATGTTACTTAAATGACATGTCTGTGTTTCTTGTTTGACTTACTTTGAAAGCTCTGCAATCTCCTCCTCATATAATACTTTTCTTTCTTTAAGTTCCTCAGGGAAATACTTGGTTATTAGATCTTCCATCAGCTCTGTTTTACAAAACTTCCTCATAGCCAGATACTGAAAAGAAACATAAAACAGAATGTAAACCACTTTGGAACCTGTCAGCAGAAGGTGTGTGGTTCCAGCTTTTTACACCACAAAGTAAGCACACAGATGTTTCAACTGTTCTTTGCATTTGCATTATTTTCATGATTCTGGATCTACAATTTTCTCTCGGTTTGGAATTACGTGGTGGGGATTAGCATAAGAAAGATCATTAGACTTTCCTGTAAACAGTGCACCTCTGAGGAGGTTGGTGTTGTGCATGACTAACTGTTACAATCGGGTCTCAGCAATCACCCAAAGACATGCTAGTAGGGTAATTGCCTCAATTCAGTGCGCCCAAGATGGCTGCCTGACCTCCTAAGCACTTTAAGTCCCCCAGCCCTATAGAAATGCAAATATTCTACGCACATTGGGGAACCTGTGTATACAGTATACAATTTGTGACAACCATTGGAAGTGGAAAATTAAAACACTGGTGGGTCCAAATAGGTCATACCTAGTGAAGTGACAAACCAAGTAAGGACACACAACATGCAGTACCAGAATACTGCGCATTGCATGCAACGCACCTGCCGCACAGTACCCTGTGCTAGACGCTGCTGGGCGGGAAACTACACATGCCCAACCCCAACTTCAAACCCCACCACCCCTACCAAGAGCCCCCTTCCCCCTCACGCTTATATATATTAGTCCATGAGCAGGAGCGGAGATGGAGGAGGACCCATGACGTCAATGGTTGCTAGATCCGCCCAGCGGTCCTAGTAACCAATGACTGCAGAGTAGGACCCTGAGGACTAAAGAGAAACACGGTCCGAACACGGTCCGATGGCAGACCTGCGCTGGGCTATGGCTTGTAGTGGATGCACTGGCCTTGGAGGCCGGTGCATCCACTGTCAACCAGCCATAATGGAGCACAGGTCGATGGCCCAGACAGCTGCAGACCAAGGGCTGGGTACAGGTTGCGGGCCATAAAATTCCCTGGTCTGGTGTAGGATCTGCTGAAGATGTCAGCGACCAGCTGGAGGGAGTGCATTACATGTTCCTGGTTTCTAAGACGATCAAACACAGAAGGAAAAATCTACTATTCAACTATTTTTTTTTGTTTAAGAAAATGTATCCACCAAGTGGAATACTGATAGTATGACACAAAATGCAAGTATGGATTTTAGTACACATAGCTTTACTGTGGACGTCAGCTATGGGTTCTCGCTGTGTTCTGTGTGTTTTATATACCTTGTCTAACAACTGTTGAATTATGAGTTATCTACAAATTATACACAGACCTGCTACTATTCCTGTCCACTTGCAATTCCCACATATCTATGCATTGCACAGCAGCTGCTGTTGCTATATCTGACAGAAAAATCTAATAGGGGAGTTTGACCCCCTCATGACACCCATAGAAGGTGTGCAGAACTGAGAAGCCAAGTGCAGAGACACTGTTAGTTGTTTGAACTGTTCAGTATCTTCGGAATATGATAAATGGTCAGGGCCCTGATGATAAATAGACAGTTTTAAATGGACAGGAACTTTACTAAACAGATGTTCATGAAGATCATGAACATCTGGGGTTGTGATCATAAGTTCCCATAAAATGGTCCTCCTGTGTAAGAGACCAGCTTTAGCCCTTGAGAGTTCATTAGTAAGCTTGAAATTAACCTGACAAATGAATATAAACTTAACACTTAAACTTTTAAACCAACCTCACACAAGTCTTCTTTGCACAATGGACACTTCGAGTTGTGGTCGAGGCATCGTTCAAGACACTTTAGGCAATATGTGTGCCCACAGGGAGTGGTCACGGGTTCATACAGCAACCTAAAGCCAAAAAATAAAAAGAGAAGACAACAATACCTTGCACCAAGAAAATAGAAAGGAGTGGATTATCTATGAATTTACAACAGAATACACAATACTAACCTAGTACAGAATTTACAGTGTTGCTGAATTGTGCCAGAAGGCACTAAAGTCAAAGCTAAATAAGGGGTTTTATGTATTTTAAAGTGGGTACAAGCCACTACTACGGCACAAACAGCATCAGTCACCATATTACCTTACAGTTCTTTTCTTGATCTGAATGTGACATTTGTGCTGCATGAAAAGTATAACTGGGTTAATTCCAGCTTGTATTGTAGACTGGAGACTGGGTCAATGGGTTATTAATTAGTCTGCAGAAGGGAACACAGTCTACTGATTCTAACTGAGGAAATGACCAGGGACATAATATTATATAATCTGTCTGCCAATAACACAGGCATGCGGCTAATCCTTAAACTGCTAGCAGTGGGGTCTTTTTTTTACATTGGTTCTATTTTCTTAATATGTAATTTGCTTTATTTAAAGACACAATGGAAAGAGAATATGCATTGTTGTGTTATACC
This sequence comes from Nanorana parkeri, assembly GCF_000935625.1. Classification (NCBI taxonomy): domain Eukaryota; kingdom Metazoa; phylum Chordata; class Amphibia; order Anura; family Dicroglossidae; genus Nanorana; species Nanorana parkeri. Next base: position 251,270 of record NW_017307713.1, read on the forward strand.
AGTCAAACCCTATTGATTACAAATTGGTATCTGATTGGTTTCTATTAAATATTGAACAGCCATGCACCCTCCACCAAATTACTAAAAAAAGATAGTAGGAGTATAGATATGTTAGGCGTCATCGCAAAAAGCAATTTTCAAAAGTCGAAAGCATCCAATCAAGGATTTTCTCTTAAAGCTTAAAGCCAAATGTTAAAAATTAGGACTGCTGGTCCTCCATTGTACTTGATGACATCAGAGTGTATGTGGCTGATGAAGCACTGAAGGGAAGAGACTTTGGGAGACCAGTCGCATGGAGAGGCAGGAGCCTGTGAGAGCAAGGAATTAGGCAAGTAAAACTGGTTTTAAATGTTACCCTACAACAACACCTGGTAAAAAATGACCTACATATAAGCTACCGTAGGGAAATTCTAATTGCTCAAGTTGCAGTTAAATATATATACGAACATTTTCAACAAGCATCAAGACAGTAGAAGTAGATGAAAAACGATCACTGATTTGTTGTTTTTTCAGCAAGTGACCAAGAGAAATGAAGTGATACCTCATGCAGAGTGAACACTCCAAGTCTGAGGAATCCACAGGTGAGGAAACAGGCAAGTCCATGTCTGCACTGTTATCCGTTGACACATCTGTAAAAGTTAAAAAGTACAATATGTAGAAATATAATCCACTAGAAACAATCATTAAATAAAACACCATATTTGTAGACAATAAACTGGCCATGCATCAGAATCCAAATTCTGTGTCCCATTTGCAGAATGAGCCTTACAGAATCTGTAATTAAGTATTTAATAAACTTAAAGCTATGAATTGGAAGACTTGAGGTTGCAAAAAGTGGTATTTAGCCAGAAGCCTATGAGCCATAATTGAATAATAAAGTTTTTGCCAATTTATAAGTCAGGAATAAGTGAACATATATGTAGTTTGCTAAAATTTGACTACCTAAGAAAATGATCATAGCCTACCCCTCCCACATTCATACCCTCCTTATTGGTCCCCTACTGTGATGCACAGCCTCAATGACCAATGGGGAGGCAAGAGCCAAGCTCAACTATTAGAGGAAAAGTTGGGATTTCTATAAGACATTAGTTGCCTGTATCTCTTAATGTAACTTCAGCTAATTATATTTTTAAGCTAACGTCAGTGTGCATTCTCTATAGAGAGAAGTAAAATAAACCAGCCAGTATGAGAACAGTTAATGAGGATGCACCTCTGTTTGTTCTGTGTCTGTAGAGACACATATAATGAAATCTAGAATTCCCCCTCAGAATACACCCCCCACACCTTCAGAGCTGCTGTAAACTCAAGCAGTATAAATTCATACCTGTTTTTGGTAATTTGCTGGCAATCTCTGGATTTGTTACTTCGCTTGTATCATTTTTGCCCAACTTTCTTTTTAAAGTGTTACATGTCAATGAGGTTTTCAGGCATTCCTCCGAAGACAGGGTGTCTTTGCTGTGGCCATCCTTTATATTTTCTAAGGGCTGCAGTGATTTCCACACAGTGTTGCATCCAGTGGGGCTAGTTTGTTCAGGAAGAATTACGTTTTTCTTATATTCCAAGTTAGTCTAATGAGAAAGAAAACACATTTTAATTATATTACATCATTAAATAGATTTAAATATGAGATGTTTTTTCTGGGACTGTTCTTAAGAGGCATCTATTGTTCGTGCCTGTATCATTCTGCTCTAGCAGATGCCTTGTCTTGAGCTGGCCATACACTCTTTGAATTCCTGCTAATTTGGTTGAAATTAATGGTTCCTAATTATCAGTGAAGCAATGTAATTGGACAGGGACATGAAAACTGGATGGCAGCAGAGAAAAAAAAAGAGGAAGTCAAGTCTCCTGTAACAAAATTCAGTTTAATTTGAGAGTCAAACAAATGAGAATTGTCTGGCTATAAAACTAACATAACTATAATTTGGTGCAATATCTAGTGAGTGTATTCAGACAGAATATGTGTGAGGATCTGTCCTCAGAGTAGAATGATGCAGTGGAAGAGAAGAACAGAAATATGCTCATTGAACTTTTTTCTTAGTTGGTGAACAGTTTCAGAAGCAGTGAGACTCTATTTCTTTTAAAAAAACGAAGCTGCTAGCAATTATTTCCCAAAAGGCAATTGGAGGTATCGGCAAGTAACTGCAACAATTCTCATTTACAACTGCTATGACCAAAAACGGCAGCTATTCTTAAGCGTTATAACTCCAGCACTTTATTCTAGTTATGGAGGGAGCTTGCTCCTTCCCATCTCACACACATTCATATTGGTCAAGGAGGCAGCCTGTCATAGTGATGGGCCAATCGGAATGTGCATTCAGCCATAGAAGATGAAAATGACAGCTGCTGTAGGAATATGCAGACACCACTATCTGCAAATAAATTTCCTTTTTTTTTACGTTGGGGGAAGGGGAGAAGAAAGTACTTTTTTTGATTTATTTGACAAAAAATGACCCTACTAATCTTACCCGGTATATCCTATGAGAATTAATGTTGTTGTCTGAGCTCATAAGACTTCCTTTTAACCTTGATGGATGTGACATCATTTGAAGAACATCTGAAAAGTCTCCTTGACTTTGTCCAGGACTTAATATGTTAAGCAGCAACTGTGGGTAGAATAATAGTGGGTAGAATAATAGTGATGTTAAAGTATTGAGCATTTACAGCCACATCCAAGGCTGTTGAAGATAAATATTAGGATATACTATATATGTATACTGTATATATAAACTATTATGCAAATGTATAACACGATGGATTTCACTTTCTATGTTGGAAGAGACCATTAAATATATTCATTAACTATTGCATTAACATGAACTCAAGCATCTTTGGTAGATAGACACTCAAGCAAGAGGAACAAGCACTTTATACTGCTGTGCTCCGTTTGAGTTCAGAGAACTTTGACAACAATGCAGGAAAATGTCTGGTGAACAGAATTTTTCCAAACACGACAAGGGTGCATGTAATATACTTGGCAAAATCCCGTTTTACTTTTACAGATTTGACACTTTTACAGATAGTGGCAAATCTGATTAAGAAGAAGTTATTAAAAGAATGTTAATAAGTACTTTTAGTCATCACAACTGCTAACCTAACAATAAACGATCCCAGACACAGTATACTGTAGATCAGTTCCCAACTGCAGCAGTGTTTTTTGCGTGGATAAAATGAGGAAAGATTTGAACCTCCACAACGGAGTCACAACAGGTGATACAATTAGACGTTATATGCTATAACTGGCACATTATACCAAATTGAGTTTTTGTTCACTTTTTATCATCTTGTTTTGAAAAAGAGGAGTGATCTAAAGGACTGGTATAATCTCTAGAGCTAGCATACACTCATTTAAAGCTGTCCTTGATTGAATGTTATTAGTCCACAATGATGTTATCCATGCTATAGCACACTCAATATAACTCGTGCTTCTCAATGTCTCAGCAAACCTATTAAAAACAACGTTAAAAGGGAAATATACAAAACTCAAGAAAAGTGTGCTGTCAATGGTTGTACAAACTCAGGTTACACAGCAACATAAAAAAAAAAAGTTCATGTTACCTTTTGGGCTTCAGATTTTGCAGTTTCATTTCCACTGTCAAGTACCAGGCAGAAAAGAAATTCTTTTAAAGCATCTTCTATTTTTCCCAATTGTGTCAACGCTTGTGCTTTCCTTAGATGCCCCTACAAAAGAATAAAGATCCATATGTGGGTAAGATATCTGTACACTGGCTTTGTTAATAAGAAAAATAAAAATGTGTTCATCAGCAAGTTGTGGCAACCAATCAGAATTTAACAACCACTCACCAAACAATAGTGAACTGATTTCTGATTTTATATTTGTGTATCCAAGGGTAACTAACCACAGAATCCAGCACAGACTACAATACCACCACAATGTTTTACAATTTCTTACAAGCAGTGTTTCCTTGGCAAGTGCTCCAGACAAAACCTTTATCCCCCTCAACACAAACCATTCTGCTAAAACTACATTTCCTAGGTTTCATTCCGCCTTGAGATCCTACTACACATACATCCCCATTGTACTTTCTACATTTGTATTTTGTATTGGGCGGTACTGTGTGGGCAGCGATTTCATCAATGGGCATTTTTCTGTGTTATCACGTGCTGGTACTGGATGCATCGGCACATATTACTGTAGTCCTTTCAGGAGCGAGCAGATGATGCTGAATAAGTTCCCACATACACTGTAACCATGTAGAGTGAACTTAGTCACCCTCAATAAGGAAGTTGGAGCTCAGCAGATTGGAAAACTATTTTTCCGGATGTAATGTCTGACAATGTCATTAAAGGAGATAGAGATGAATAACGTTGAAGGTACTGAATATTATTTATTTTTTCCCCACTGTGGGTTTAGTGACACTTCAAATAAATAAAACCATATGTTTGTTAATGCATGTTATGCACACTTTGCAGCTAACCATATACTGTATATATTAAAAGGATTATACTTACTTTTAACCAATATGGCTGCAGCTTGCAGGCTGTTTCTGCATCATCCAGTGCCAGTTTATAAGACTTTAGACTGAGGTAAACCATAGCACGGTTGCTATACAGTAAATGGTCAAGTGGTACTAGAACAAAGAAGGACATAAAAGGTAAATTCTGTCAGTACAAAGAATATGAACATGCATATGATATGTTGACATGGCTTATATGTATTTTTTTAGTTTTGGAAAAACTAGGGAAAAGTTAAAACCCCTATCAGTTTATTTTGGGTTTCTATGCGTCTTTGGAAAGATTTTTGTTCACTTCCTGTCTCAGAGAGGCAACAGGAAGTGAAAGGATATACCTACAAATTAAGCGAAATTCCCCCACTTAGTTAAAAATTAATTTCAATGGCCATGTTCACATATGAGCATTTTATTGCTTGTAGCAAAATGCCCGACCAATAGGCCTGGTTCACACTAAGCGTTTTGTAGCGCTCTTTCTGCCCTTAAAAACATAAAAAATATACCCAGACTACAATGACATTAATTTCTATGGCCCTCTTCACATCTGAGCATTTTGTCGCAATAAGCAAAACGCCTGTCGCTGGAAAAAGTACATGAGCTTTCTTTTAGGCAGATTCTGCACTTCTTGGCCCTATAGACTTCAATGGAAACATTCTAAAATGCTCGTTTGCGCATATTTCTTTTTACACACGTTTCTCCATTCACATCAATGTGTCACAATCAGCTCACAAAAATGCGCAACTGTATGCATTTTACACTCCTAAATGTGTGCAAAAATGTGCTACACAAAATGCACTGAAAACGCACATATTTGCTGTTGCCCAGGTGTGAAGGAGAGCGCACATTCAGGGCATGAGCCATGCCTGGCCTTGAAGAGTAATGGTCTTTCCTCTTTATGGTCAACCCCAAAACATGTGCTGGACTTCAAAACCAGCTTGAAGCATTTAAGGATAGGATCATTGCCTTAGTCAGGCAGTATAAATGACTCTGCAAATATCTGGCACATGGGTCCATTTAGAAATGTCCAAAAATGGAGCTGGGAATGGGACCAATCACCCACAGGACACCAACAGGAACACTGTATGTTCTTCTAATCACAACTGTACTTCTTTTAAAGAAGCCTGTGACAGTCTACATTCAGTTAAAAACTGATATTAAAGGAAGCTCTAAATGAAGACTTGTAGCTTGCTTACTATACACTCCAGCAGATTTACTGAGTGAGCAAGACATAAATGAAAGGACGTTATGTGTTTATTTCCAGACGTTTGCAAGCTCATTTTAATAAGTTACGGAGGCAAAGTAGCCTCATGTGGTGATGATATTTCATAAAACATTTCTAAACAGATTAATGATGCTAAGCAAGTAAATGGTATTAAAAAGAAGGATGCTCATTAAAATCTAATTATTAGAGTAACTTCCAACTATCTAGTCACCTGGGGAGGAAAGTCCATATCCATTAACATCATTAAGTAGACCGTCATAATGTCCAAATCCAGGGAAATGTATCGCACAGGGAGCACAGCCTGATAGTACATTTTACACATAGTATATGAACATTGTAAATCTTTTCCCCCATCTCGTCAGGCACTCTGAGGTTATATATTGAAGGATCTTCAAAGCAGAATACCAAACACCACACATTTATAGTGGAGCTACAGTCAAATTGTATTGTTTTCATTTTGGACAAAGCGGGAAAATATTAAAACCTCAGTCACGTTTTTATTGCTCTCTCTCTGTTCACTGTCAGTGGGACAGGAACTGAGGTGGAATGGTCCTAGCAGAGATGCAGACAATATGCACAGCAATGCACCGCACCACAGATTGAGCGTTACCATGCGTTTCAGTAATGCGCTGTGAAACAAACATCCAATTTGAATGGCAACCCAATACACCTTGTAAATTAGGGATGGCCAAACTGCGGCCCTCCAGCTGTGGTGGAACTACGAATCCCATGAGGCTTTGCAAGATTCTCACAGCCACGACTCCCGGAGAGAGATGCTTCATGGGATTTGTAGTTTCACCACAGCTGGAGGGCCGGAGTTTGGCCATTTCTGTTGTAAATGCACCCCAGCCCATCACAACACACAGATGGGACCGACCGACCAGTGGTGCAGTGGGGGAGGGGGGGAGTACAAGTAAAAGTATTCACATATTATATTTGTAAGATATTTTCATTTTTGTACCATTTCTACTAACATTATGTTTAAATGAGCATTGAACAGCCATTAAAGGTGTGCTAAAAGTGTGCACAGAGCAGGCTGACAACCCTTTTGCTAGTTGAATGACAGTGGCTTATTGCTGACAGTCTGCAACAGGAAGTATGGTGCGATCTCAAGATGGAGTACTCAACACTGAACCACATGCCTACTGAGGACTTCATGAGACTGGTCCAGGCCCATGTCTGCTTCTATGATCAGAGGCATGCAAGGGCAGTGGCAGGAGTGGCAGGTGGACCATTGGTGCACAAATATGAAGCATACGGTAGTTGCCATAGCATGCCAACTAAAGGGTGCTCATGAATACATCAAAAGTATTTGTAGGCACCCCTATGTGCTTGCTTTGTAGTCATGTTATCACTAAGATTAAGGCAACAATCTCATCAAATTTGCAAATATATCTAGAAAGATTTAATAAAACTAAACATTTCCTCTAAGATAAATGACACATATATATTTTGTTACATTGACCCGCATGTATGGAAGCTGAGCAGCATATGACTGCCTTATGTAACCAAGCTACAGTACTCATGCAATTAGGAGAAACAGAGCGAAATATTGTATACTGGTTGTGACACTTCCATACATTCCAATTATAACATCATCAACTGCACTGCTGTGTTATACAGCCTGTCTTTTTGTGGAATTATGTGTGAAGAAATCTGAACTGATCTTGAAAAAGATGTTGATAGTTCACACTAAACAGTGTAGAAAAAATGAATTGCCACGGCATCCAGATTATAATACATGGAACACAAACAATCATTTGGGTGTTTACAGGGACCATATAGAAATTTTACTGGCAGGAAATGTACATACAAAACAATGTTCTACAGTTTTATACTGCAGGAAAAGCACAGCTATAAACAAGAAGTGAGATATAGGTGATAAAAGTCAATGCTTAATTGACAGTGTTCTGTAGCCCTTTAGTCATGTCTGTAATTACACCTTCTACATGTCTTTCTGCACATATATTCAGAATTAGGTGCATAAGTAAATGCAATACTTGTAGCACATCTGATGTATGATTAAATACATGAATCAAGAAGGACAGGCTGGGAGACATTGAAGGGAATTTATCAAAACTGGAGCAGACAAATCTAGAGCAGCTGTGCATGGCAGCCAATCAGCTTCTCTCTTTAATTTTCAAATCTTAACTGACCAAACTGAAGAGAGAAGCTGATTGGTTGCCATGCACAGCTGCTCCAGCTTTTGTATGCTCAAGTTTTGATAACTTCCCCCATTGTCTTTAGCACAGTGACCTGCTGCAGTTTCTAATATGACTTGCCTAAAGAAATAAAATCGGTAAATGCATATTTAACATGATTTAGGTTGAATGTCATAACTTAATCATGTAACCCTTTCCTGTCCTTCTCAGACTGACCAAGCAACACAAATATTTGTCAACAAGGTGGCAAATTATGTAAGCAATAATGAGCGCTACCAATTATTGGATCACCCACCTAAGAAATCCCTAAATGGCCTTATCTTTTCCAGGCCATTGAATCGGCCTTGTTTTGGATTTTTTTGCCACTCTCTTTGTATTTTAGTGCATGGCCATGTTTATGGATGAAGACACAGATTGGACAAAACTACTCTTACATAAGAGGGAAATTATCCTATGCGCCATCAGCAGCAAGTTCATTAAAAAGACTTTCTATGACTTTATAACATCTGTAGATCTTGTTATTCAACTTCCGCCAACAAATCATTTATAATGCCTTAAAAAATAAAAGGCAATAATTGAGATCATTGGAGCATGGGTCCAATGACCAGACTCTTGCAGACTATGTCCCAGCCCCTGTCAATACCAAGGTATGGACCTTCAGTTATAGAGCTAAAGGAAGTTATCAATGAGCTACAAGTGGGGTGATGTCACCACACTCATAGTTCACAGAGATCTACGAGTCCCTCTCCTGCGGTAGTATTTTTAGATCCTGTGGATGGATCTGAAAGTGAATGACACAGCGTTGTGGGCAAAACCACTCACAGCCACACTGAGTTCAAATATAGACAAAATGTTGTGGGGAAAAGAACCCCGTGATACTGTAAGGTGGGGCGGGAACAACTTGGGGTGACGGGCTGCCGACTGTGACCATGTTTTATGTTAAACCCTAAATAGGAGTGTAACATGGAACATGGTCTAAAAGGCCTAATTAGCGCTTTATCACCTCCCCTCCATCTTTCCAGTGACAACAATGAATGACTGGCCCTGTCACACAGATTTTCCAAACATTCAAATGTATTTTCTCAGATCTATCTTACATCGATAGTACAATGCCTTAGCAGTACAATTTATTAGTCATAGCACTGATCCTATCCATAGCTGTAGCTGTTATAGAAGTTATAGTATAAACATGCACACACATTGTACTTATCGACTGAAAAATAATCTCTTTGGCACTAAAGCTGAAGGAAAGGACTTCCAGTATTGTGCTGAGCAACAAGTCAAATGCAAACGATTTTATGTATTTGTGGTACAAGTTAGAAAATAAAGGCAAAAGTCACAATAATGTGTATGAGCAACAAAATATCTGTCTTTCCTCCAGCCCACTTTTCAAGTCTCATCTTATCATACATTCTAATTCTTCGTTGTAGCAATATCATTGACACACTACAGCAGAAGCTACAGAAGTACATGCTCAGATACGCTGTCTGTGATAAGAGTCACAAGCTGCCATGGTAGAGCTGTTAAAAAGCTTTTCTTCTCATCATGTAAAAACTACCAAACTTGGTTTGTTAGACTCTACAGTGCAGACTGTATAAAATATTTTATGTATCTGTTTTAAATTGGGGTCAATGTTGGAGAAAGGTTGAAAATATATGACCCAGTTCTTTGTTACCTCACTGGTTTTACAAGCAGTGGAAAGAAGGAGGGGGGTAGAGAGACTGGCAGACAGTATATTCTTCATAGTTATGCAACTCTGCTCTCCTGACCCAGTTTATCTACATAGCTACACTTCCCAAGTAGCAAACCGGTCGGGCTTCTTGTACAGAGCATGTGGTGCTGTAATAATAGGCTGGGAAAATGTCTGCGTATAGAGAACATAATACCTTGCTATTAACAGGTGAAATCCCTCAAGTCAAATCGTTCAAAGCCCTATCTAACAAACGAAAATGTCTAGGAACAACAGGTCAGAGCTCGAATTCCATTATATAGTCATTTCAAGATAGAATAGATGAAAATCATGTAACCATCTTTTATTAGGCAGCAAATCGCATACCATTTATATTTTTAAAAATAATAAAACAGTGTTGGGAAATGTTATAAAAAAAATATATATATTTTCTAACATCCTCAGCAGAAATAAATGTTGCCCTTAGCCTGTAGTTGTATAGTATAGTAATGTATACTATATAGTTTGCATTGACAGATATTGTGTAAAAGTCCTAAAAAGGTGATGACATGTTTAACCATTAGTTATCAGAGACCCGCTCAGTGAAAGGGAGATAGGGACTTTCCTGCATCACCTCCCTACTGTACCTGTAACTTACCGTGATCAATGCTGTCATTGTCTTTCTGCTGAATTTTTCCCTCCCACTGCTAAACTAACGGTCCAGGGGTTGAGCTCAAAAGCAAAGACAAATCTTACCACTGTGAGAAGTCAACAGGCCTTTGAACCTGCCGGCCTCCATCCAACCAGGGGAATAAAAAGATTTCCCTTGCAGAGTTACCTGCTTAAAAGCAGTTTTACTTGCCTGATCTCTAATTACATTGTCTCCCTTCGGTATGCTAGACTGGTCCTCACCACCTCTTCTCCCCTTTGCTCCAGCAGTCTAAGGACCACTGATGTCATCAAGTACAATGCAGGCTCCACAGTCCTTCATTGTATGTAAGGCCCGGGAGGGATAATACACAGCCAGAGTGAGGAGAAGTAGGGCAGAGCGGGGATAAGGTAAGTAAATTGCTTTATTTTGTCCCCTAGGCATAAATGAGCCGCAAACTTTTGCAGTGAAAGGGCAGCCCCACTGCAGGGGAAAATGTTCATTTCCCTCGAGCTCGACTTAAATATTTGGTGGCTACTTACATACATTAGATGCTCCTAAGGTTGCAAAGGTCAGCTGAAGCTGAAAGGATGACCTTGATTCACCCCTGGTAGCAATTACTGCAGACGCTGACTTTGAGTTTGATGTAATTGTGTTATTTATGTGGTCAGGTTCCCTACAATGAAAACTAGTTTTGTCAATGTGGGGAAAAACTTTCAAAACTTTTAAGAAGACTTCAGGAGCCATCGCTTGGCTGAACAATATAGGAATAGCCCCAGCAAGTGAAAGGCAACTCAGGAGTTCCTAAGAAAGGGTCTAGTTCCTGGATGTAAGTCACTCACATATGCTTCACCTCTACTGCTGTCCATTCAACACAGTCATCAGTTCTGGGTGGACTTAGTTATGAATTCTTAGAGCTCTGCAAGCTCATTCCCTTCTGTTCGGATATTATGATTTCATTAAATCGGAAAGACAGAAGGATATTAACTCTTTCTATATACTAGGCCTATAAATACTTAAAGTGGAACTTCAGTCACATTTGTTTCTGCTTTGGATAAATTGGAGTAGAGTTTTAAAGGAATTACAGCTGTCTTTATGCCCACTTGGTCGATTTCCCCACATCAGTGTCCAAATGTTAAGAAGTGAGAAAAATCTCCCCAACATGAACACAAACCGAAACACAAACTCTCCAACACTCCCAGCACTTCTGTGTTCTACTGGAAAAAGGATTTTCTACTCCTGTCTATGGCCTTGCTTGAGGGATTTGTACTCACCTCTTGTCCTAATGACCACCCATAACTAGGAGAGGAAGTTAAGAAATCTTTCCAGATGGGACATGTTCAGCACATTAAAAAAAAAAAAAAAACTCAGGAGGTCTTTACCTTTCACACACTGTCCAAAAAAAAAAATGAAGTTCAACTTTAAAGGGAAACTGACACCATCTTTCAGCTCCAGAAGCTATATACACTGAGTGGCCAGAATATTATGACCACCTGACGTTTGTACCTACCTATCTATATACACACAACCATTCTCCATAAATCAATAAGGTGGCTGATTGGTAGATACAAATGGCATAAAATTCTTCTTCAAATGACACCCGATTACACTGATAAGACACCTTACACAAGGAACACAATGAACTGAGCATATCATCTAATACCCCCCCCCCCACCTTTGTTTCTTGTTATTGACAACCGCTTCTAACGGATGCATACATTTAATCACAGTCTGCATTTAGAACAAGCACTGTATCATTGCTTGTTCTAAGCAATTATTGCACAACTCAAAGTTGTGACTTTACACCTAGACCGTCTAGGACCTGACAGAAGACATTTCATATTTAAACACTCTTTAAAATCAAACCCAGAAATATGACTAGTGACAATTTGGAGATTCATGATCTGTGTTCCTACTATTGCAGTCAGCATTGGCCTCATGCCAAACAACTGAGAGCCCAGCATGAAAATGACTGAAAGAAATGCCAGAGTTTGTAAACTGTGGATGCTATATAAATCCTGTATAATTATAATAATGTAAGCATTAAGGCTGAACTCCAGGTTAACTAAATATTATGTAAATACATGAGACATGTATTCCAATTTGAACCGTGGTGAGCTTTGTGCATTTGTTACAGATGTGTGCAGTAATCCAACCTGAAAACACTGCCTCTGTGCATGAGCTTTCTGTATTAAAGACCGGTCACTGCTGCACTATCTGCTCGGGCAGGGTGACTGGTCTTATCTCTGCCCCCCTGTTGTTTTCTGCAGGCAGCCTGTAGTGGGTGTGACCTGCTGGGTCCCTCCCACAGCTCTGCTCTCTTCACAGGCTATGTAATGCACAATGATGATGTCACTGCTACTTTATTATGTAATATCTGGGTTGGCAAAGAAATTTGGTGCACACAGAGTGGACTTATATAATTTCTGGCTAATTAGGAATATATTTAGATGAACAATTTGCTGTGCCTGGAGCTTTGCTGTGTGGCCCATTCAGACAGACGTGCATGCCCGTACAAAGATCCGACAGTGTATGTCCAAGTGTGGGTGACCGCGTGTAATTACGTGCAGCCGCGTCCTTCCATAGTGAAGAACACGCTGCTGTGCGCAATCACATGCAGCACCCTTCCAGGAGTGGGTCTTTTTCCAGGTGTGCACGCTGTATGGACTAGTACACCCGTCTGTATAATCCCTTAGGGTGCATTCCCACCAAAATTGGAAGGAAATCACAAGTCAACGGAGGGTCTGTTGACTTGCAATTGTACCGTCCGATCCATTGTGTTGTGATACATTTTTCAAAGGATGCTAATGAAAGGGCACTGAAAAATGTATGGGTGTGAATGGGGCTAGTTCGCACCAGATCCATTGCATTACACTGCACTGAAAAAAAGTAGTATATGTTCCACTTTTTTTCCCCACAATGCAACGTTATGTTATGGAGCAGTGTGAACTAGCCACATTCATTTTTCGGTGCCCTCCATTAGCATCCGTTATGAAATGTATCACAACACAACGGATCCGGTGTGACTGGGCTCTTAAAGGGCAGCATACTGACGGTGCACCCAACCCCATCCCAATTTCACAAGAACCCTCTCAGGAGGTAATTACCTAATCTGATGGCCTCCTTATATTTGTCCAGTGCTTCTTCCAACCTGTTGTCCTTGAGCAGGGCACTGCCATCCTTTGCCAGTCTCACAGCTCGGATCTCAGAAGGGAACCACTTGCTGATGACATTGCTCAGCACCACGTTGACCCTGTAGTGATGATCGGTGCTCTCCCGCACGGTTGCCCGGCATACTTTGCATTGACTTGTCTCTAGGCACTTCCTGCAGAACGTGTGCCCACATGGTAGAGTCACTGGCTCGCACAGGACGCCCTGGCACTCCTGGCAGGTGACGATCCCCCCCTTGGCATCGGATTGCGGTGGCGGCTCTCTGCTCCGGATCTGCTCTGCCAGGCAGGTTACTAAAGTGCCCAGCTGGTCGGCACACAGCTTCTTCTGAGCGGCGGCTCTGTGGTACAAATCAAACGCATCCTGCAGCTGGCCACAGCATGCCAGACATTCTGCCCTCTTTAGCAGTAGCCCCCAATCCACCACCCCAGCCTGCTGGTCCCGCAGCTGCCTCTCATAGATCTCACACGCCAACTGGAAGTTTTTTGCCTGGAAAGCTTGGGCAGCGAACTCCAGCATGAGGCTGCCGTCTGCCTCCTGGGTGCCCATAGTGGACGAACTGGTCGCCTATCACTTCCCCCCGGGGTCTTTGAGCTGCTCCATTCCTGCAATACGGCTAATAAGAGCCTTCCAGCCAAGTGTTATATAAAACGCGGTCATGTGACGCGCAGCGGCGCTTCCCATTGGCCGGGCTCCTTCAAATTGTTATAAAACCTCACTGGGGTTTTATAACAAGGTTGCAGGTCTGTGTCATTGTCTGTGAGCGGAATGTCATTGTTCTAAGCTACCTCAGGAGTGCACTTCACATAAATAACCCCATTAATGAAAGCATTGTGTAACAAGGGGACACATTTCATGAAATTCCTCACATTTGTGTATAGTGGGCATTGGCAGGGCAAGTGAAGACTGCTCATGTGATTGTTTACTTGTCTTTTCAATACAAATGTTTACCAAATAGAATACACTATAATAAGCAAAGTTCCCCGAAAATACGGAATCCCAAAATAGGAGCTGTCTATAATAATCAAACAGGTAATGATAATGTAACAAAATTTTAATGAGAATTAATAATAAAAGTAGAAAAACATATAAATACACCTACTGACAAAGAACATCTAAAATCAATTAAAATGACAAACAAGTCCTCCCTGATATCGCCCTGTGTTGATGGCGCTTCTCCTTTCCCCATTTGTTATTATCAAATAGAATACACATTTGTATTATTTGTGGTGTACGTGATTCTGGAGACCACACTGGCCACTGGAACTTGATTATATGTTTATTTACCTACCACGAGTGCTTAAAGCAGACCTTTACACTCAAAAATCTAATTCTACCAATGCATCCCTCTATCTATGATGATTAATAATCACATAGACATGGCAGGTGTAAAATGCTGTAATTCTGAAATACTTGCACTTGCAGAGCATTCACTTCCTGCTTTGAAATGGCAAAATGACTTTAGTTTGCCTAAGGAAATGCACAATGGGATTGCCTTGTCATCAGCAGAGCATTGCTGGAAATCTCATTTGTAATCATGAGATCTCAGGGAAAGGATTTTCCTTCCCTAAGATGATGTTCATGGTCACATGTCCTAGTCACATGTGACAGAAATCAAGGAAGGAAAAGGAGAGCTAGTAATCTGCCGTTAGTCTATGCCCTATGAGATTAGTTTGTTGTTATTTTAAAGATATGGGTAAAGGTCTGCTTTAAAGTCCAAATCTGTGCAAACCAAAAAAAATACCACAGCACGTAGGCAAAGAAGAGGGTTGCTAAAGCTTATTGGATACAAACTTGGTGCTCCTGCCAGGGCACAGGCCTTTTTCCAGTGAGGAAAGACCTTGATAGCCCCTGTGATGATGTCACAGGACAAAGAAGAAGATTTCTTCATTTGTAGGAATCGGTAAGTTAAAAACCATCATAGGGGTATGTGTACAATGTTGGAGGGAGATTTGTCAAAAATGTCTCCCAAATGTCTCCAGTCCAGGGAATGACTTCAAATGTCCACTCATTAGTGTATTGGTATCTTCAAATGCTGGTATAAAGACAATCATTATTACCACCAGGAGGTTTAACATACCATTTATTGTTTATGGATTTTTCTTGGTCTGCGTGACTGGAAGAATGACAAGTGTGTGCCTTTGGCTAAATATTTTTCACTTTGAAGTCTACTTTTTGCCAGGTTGGGAAGTATGTAAATATGAGGCTCATCATGTAAGGAGTGGACTTTAGCACAGGCTCCATACTGCTGCTCTGCTCCTTACTTACAGCACCCACCATTTTGTAATGGATTACCTGCAGCATGGCTTAGTACTTAGGTGTTGCAGGGTACGCAGGTGGTAGATTAGGGAGCTTAGGCAGGGTGGCAGGATTACAGCAAGAGACTAACAGGTGGTTAAACAAGGTTATGCCAGGGCATACAGGACAAAGTCCTTAAGACAGGGTTGTCCCAATCTCAGCTTCTCTGCTTAAAGGAGAATTATGAGGCGAGTGATTTTCACTCAGCCTCATAATCTGAGCCGACCTACGACAATGAAACTATCACAGGTCGGCTCAGTAGATCAGGAAGTGAGCGAACACATACCGTTGCTCTCTCACTTCTCGATCTATCCGTGCAGAGAGCCGTGATGTCACTCACGGCTCCCTACAGGGATTTCCTCCCCTGTCCGATCCTCCAGCGCTGACTGGCGGAACGGACGGGGGAGGGGGCAGGTACAGCCTCTAGATAGGCAGAGCCAGCTGTCACTCACGCAGCTGGGTGGATCCAGACAGCATTGTCGGGATCCATTCCGGCTGCGGCGTCTCAGTATACCGCAAACTGTAGCTCGCGGTGTACTGAGCTTTGGGTGACGGGGGGATGCTTGTTTGTGTCATTCCCGTTACCCTTAGGAGAGCTATGGGTAAAAGCACTGACTCCATAGTTCCGCTTTAACTGGATCCTGATGTCAACTCAAATACAGATTGCTGCCTGCTTAGCTCAGACCTGCCTGTGGACTATCACTCACCATTCACCATCTCCAACTCTCAGACATCAGAGTGGTTCGGCGGCCTGTCTGTCTAGACCAGACAGACCTAGACACGCACTCTCCAGATGTAACACTTCAAGCTGCTCGTGCAGCACATAGGAACAGACTGACTAGAGAGTGCTTTCTTAAGTGGGCAATATCTATCTGTTCAGGGACCCTTTCTCTGCTGAAACAGGCACTATCTGCATCTATCTGTCTGCCACACTAGTCATACATGTAACAATATTCTCTTCATTACAGTCAGCTTGTGATCATAGAAATGGCCAAAAGGACCAAGGAAACCTAACTCACAAACAATTGTAATAATTTTCTGGTTTCAGTAACAACTGTTGGTGGTCTGTTATTTTGATCCAGTCGGTTGATTTTAAATTGGAAATTGGTTGATAGCAGTTGAAATAGCCTTGTGAAAATAGTGTGCATGGACAGACTTGTTCTGGCAGTTGGAAAGAACCCAGGAGCAGAGACCCAAACGTTTCGGGAACTACTATTTAAACTTCCATCCTTATAACAGACAGCTACATAGAGACAGGAGCTCTCAAGTTGAAGTTAACATTATTTTTAATGATGTGAATCTGGACTGTTGTCTATATACTGAACTTCTAAATATCAAAGTGATTTTTGCGGGAGTTATCAGTTTAGGCTTATACTCAAGTAATCCGCCACATCAGAGTTTATTAAACTATGGGTCGGGTCCAAAACATAGCCTTCCCATGTGCACCCTGCTACAAAAGCTGGTTATAAGTGTATGCGGTTACCACCTTTTTCTAGTTTGACTATCTTGGATGTGGTGACGCATTGGGGAGTGTGGCAGTGTGGCTTTCACATATTTTTGGCAGTGTGGCTGCCAAAAACGGTGGCAGTGTGGCTTTCACATATTTTTGGCCAAAGGTTTGTGCAACTAAAACCACTGCTTTTAACGTATACTGTCTTGCGATGGTCTTAAGCTTATTCAACGTACCCATCTTGGACAGGCAGATCGTACTTGCGATCATCGCAAGCTCGCCCCCCTGAGGGGCGGGCTTCCGATGACTGCAAACGGCAGTGTGCGCGTACGCACGCCGGCCCGTTCGGCAGTTGTCCAACAAGCAGGCCACTAACCCGCCGAGAATCGTACGATTCTTGGCGGGTTTTCAAGCCTGCTTGTTCGACGGAAGACATGTACAGTAGAAACGGTCGCACGCCTTCCATACACTTTGCGATTATCGTACGATCGCGGGATTTCCCGCGATTCTCGTACAATAATCGTACAGTGTATGGGCACCTTCAGACAGGGTAATTTGTTTTGTTGCAGCTGGTAGGTGTGCTTGGGGTTTTTTGTGTTTTGTATTGTTGTAAGCCTTCCCATGTGCACCCTGCTACAAAGGCTGGTTATAAATGTATGCGGTTACCATCTTTTTCTAGTGGGTCCAAAACTGGGTCGCAGATGTTTTAGTGATGGGTTGACTCTGTAGTACACATAGCCCATTTTGTCCAAGTTTAAAATCAGTGCCGAGTGATATAGCATCAGGGCAGCCATTAGAAATCACACAGGAGATACGTAAACAGCCTTTAGGGGAGCAGACAGAATCTGGAGCAGCTGTGCACTGCAACCAATCAGCTTCTATTTTTCATTTTCAAATCTTACTGGTTGCCTTGGGCAACTGCTCCAGATTCGCTCTGCTCCAGTTTTGAAAAATTCACTCCCTTTGTATTTAAGCAGTGAGACACTATCTAAAAAAATAACAAAAAGGTTGCAGATTTCTAACATTATAGTTGAGCGATATTACAATAAGTAACCATTCCCAATACAGATAGCACTTTATTGGTTTTTATTTCTATAAACATGACAAATATGAGCAGTTATTTTTGTAATAAAAACACAACTGTTTATAAACAATCCTTCACTATTTCATTGCAATTGTGTATTAACAACCTAGCAAGTAATATACAGTAATACCTTGTTTTACAAGTAACTTGGTTTGAGAGCGTTTTGCAAGACAAGCAAACATTTCTGAAAAATTTTGCCTTGCTATACAAGCAATGTCTTGCAATAAAAGCAAAATTTTGTAGAAAAGCGCCACCGAATAAGGCTGTAGCAGTGCGAGCGATGAGTCTAACGACAATGCAATGCCACATTGGATAGATTCCTTGTTAAGGTTTCATGAAATGAAAACGATTCCATTGAGCCAAGAGAAGGCAGTGATTCCGTTAGTGATAGTGAAAGTTGTCCTACACAATAATCCTCCTCTCTCCCGTCCCCCTCACACCAGCCACGAAGGTACCGGCAATTGGTTTTTTTTTCTTTATATTTTGTACAGTATTATATTACAGTACAGTATTGTAATCATTTTTATATGAATATTTTTGGGTTGTGGAACGAATCATCTGAATTTCCATTATTTCCTATGGGGAAATTCGCTTTGATATACAAGCGCTTTGGATTACAAGCATGTTTCCGGAACGAATTATGCTCGTAAACCAAGGTATTACTGTACTATAATTACTATTCTAACATGCCGTTGCATCAACATATCACAATTTCTATAATTATTTGTATATTTTACGTGTGGATATTATAGGTATAGCTTTATCATGCTGGTGTTTCAGAGTTCAGCACCAGTTGCATTATGGTCCATCTTCCACTGGGTGGCATGCTGCAAGAGCATAAAGCTTCCCACAGTTTTCTTTTCCAAAAGCACTTTGGCACAACACACCAGAGACTTGCTTTTGGCAAGTTCACTGCAAAAGAACAGTAAACACAGCACATTATGTAAGTGTTAGTGTAATCGCTACACAGTTAGTCACTTCCTTCACAATGTGGGTATTTATGCAAGATAAACAGTGTACATTTTGATTGCCTTCTGTACATGTACCAACAGGTTAGGAAAAACTTAAAGGAAACCTGTTCCTACTGTCTCAGGTTTAAAGGGCACATTCATGGAGCACACATGGCAGGCTGTAAACACTGCTTCTAATCGTAAAGCATGGCTTAGCGTTATTAGTCTGCAACAGGAAATGACATTACTGGCAGGATCTCCAGGTAAGAAACTTTGCAACATATTGACAAAAAAATCCTTTAATGGGATTTGCTTTAATGTCGAAAAATACCTACCTCAAACATCACAAATATGTTCAGTACAGATAAGCTCTTGAAATGTGTAGACAGATATCTATAAACGTCAGTTGCTCCTTTACCCTTTACATAAAACCATGAGTACTCCTTTAATAGCAATGTCTTCTTGTTTCGTAAGTGCATCCTAGAGATAAGCTCAGGAGCTTGTTACATAGCTGGGATAAAGCTGCCTCTAATGATCTCTTGCCAACCTTTCTGCAGGAACGTATTGTCTTACTGGTTATACAGTGCCAGAGTCTTGCTACATAACCATCATCCATTATGTAGCCCAAGACAGCAACAACCTCCTCTTACATAAGCTCAAGGAAGTTAGTGCTCGACAGGCTCAGTTCACAAAAACATAACGAATGCAGTATTTTTTATTGATGTGTGTAGCAGGTGTAGCACTCACCCCCGAAGGAATAACCTGGGTCTTCACTACTCTGTCTAGGGGTTTTGATCTTCAGCTGTCCCATTAGCATTTAACCACCCACTTCTAGTTCCCACAAAGCTGACATCCACTGCAGAAATATAATGCTGAAGAACTTTTATTAACATCTTCACCCTTGAGAGAGAGGGTATAGGGATCTTAGAAATCCAGTGTAGAACAGACATAGACACCAGACTCAGCAGTCCCTTTAAGCCATTCAACGTAGATCCATTTTTAGTACAGCGAATAAGAATTTGGGTAGCAGATGAGCACAGATCCTTAACAGGAGAGACACCACACTTGCTCCTGAGGACCACTATGTTCTGGGTACCTTCAGCAGCCATCAGCTTTCCTGCTTCTCCTCCTCCAGCAACAGCACAGGCCTCTTCCATAATTGAGGCCTAGTAAAACACTTCCCGTACTCTAGCATCTCCACCCCCAGGCTTAAGGCCTAGCCTGGGGGATGGCTGGACAGCACCCAGCCTTGTACTAATCCATGGCTGGTACAAGACTAGACTGAGCACATGGCAGTTGCCTCCAGTATATGTTCCCTATCCCAGCATGCAACACTGGTGGAGAGAGATCCAGTGATTGGCTGGTAAACTGCACACACCACTCACAGTGCCCCTCATTGGCTGTCCCACCCTACATTAGAGTCACATTCCACCCAAGTAGGTACAGTCAATGCCAGACACCTGGATTTAACCAGATAAATGCCAACTATAATCCAGCCAGATTGACTACAGCCCACTACATTTCTAGTAGCCACCTCACAAAAGGTTATGGGGGCTACACAGTTATATCACCAGGTGAACAGAGTGGAAGCGTAACCAGCTGCAGAGGATGTCAATAAAATGAACCTGTTGTTTGTCCTGTGTGGGCACAATGTAGAATTCATGGAAACTTAAACTTTGGGAAAAATGAAGGCCGTCTATGTTAACCTCTTGCTGGTTTCCTGGCTATCTCTGGCTTCAGTACATGGAGCAAGTATTCACAAAATAAAGTGCATAAAAGTGCCTGAAAAAGCCATTGAATCAGCATTGTAGCCATTTCTGAATGAATAAATAACTGAAGTAAAAGAAAGTTGGGTTTATAGTTAAATATTAAATGCAGGCACTCAAAACCATGACGTTTAGGGACTATGCAGTACTAATGCAATACATTATTGTTATAGTTGTCTGAAGTTCTGTGTTAACTGATAAAGTTCATTAGTGACATATTACAGCACGCCAAAGCAGAGCCGTAGCTAGCTCCTTTTGCGCCCGAGGCAAGAACAGAAAATGTTGTGCCCCCCAACACTTGTGCGGTATGTGACGTCATGCGCCCTGTCTCCAGGATGGTAGAGTGCATGCGCAGAATGCGCTTGTGGCCAAATCCAAAATAGCATAAAAGTTTGTTTTGTTTGACGAGAGGGAGGTGTATGTGTGTGTGGTGTGTGTCGGGGGGGGGTTGGGGGTTTTTTAAATTTATTTTTTATTATTTTCACTGTAAGGGGGCTTCAGGGAAATATCAGGGGTCTAAACAGACTCCTGAAATTTCCCTTTTGAAATAGAAAGAGAAATTGAGGACACAGAGTCCCCTACCCATACTGGTGGTGGAGAGCAGCAGGGATCTGATGAGCAGCTGGAGCCTGTGCCGCTCCTCTTCTCCCTGCCGAGCCGCACCCGATCTTGCCCGAGCGGCTCAGTCGAGCCGAACGCATATGCCTTGGCTTGGCTGAGCCACGCTGAAAGGCGTAGCTGGCCGAGCGGCCGGCCAACAGCCTGCTTCTGACAGCTGGGGGAGCCAGCCGTGATGTCACGGCTGGCTCCGGCCACTTGCAGAGAGATCAGCTGATCTCCAGACAGCAAACTCTCCAGGGCGATCCGGGAGTCTCCCGCCCGCCCAGGAGAGATACACTGCTTTTTCTTTCTTTTTTTTCTTTATTCTGACACGGAGCCGTGTCAGAATAGAAGAAAAAAAAATGTTTGGCCATAGGAATGCATTGCTAGATTCCTATTGGCTATTTCAATTTGCAATAGCCAATAGCAAACTAGCATTGCACCTGCCCTCTGCTGCAGTTCATCAGGTCCACCACTACTGATTGAAAGCAGGAGAGGGCGGGTACAATAGCTAGTTTGCTATTGCAAAATGAAATAGCCAATAGGAATCTAGCAATGCATTCCTATGGCCAAATTTATTTTTTTTCTATTCTGACAAGGCAAGGTCAGAATAAAGAAAAAAAAGAAAAAAAAAAAAAAAAGCAGTGTTTCTCTCCTTGGCGGACGGTAGCGGGAGACTCCCGGAGAGCCCGGGAGAGTTTTTTTTTCTTTTTTTTGACGGCAGCAGAAGCGCCGGCCAATAGAAAACAGTTGGGCGGAGCTAGCTGTCACTGCTAGCTCTGCACAACCGTTTTCTATTAATTTTTTTCTACTTTTCAAACTATTTTTCTGCTCAGCGGCATTCCGCTATTCACTCACTGCTGTTTGGCATCTATAAGAATAGACTGAACAGCAGTGAGTAGCCTGCCGGAGGTTCGGCTTAGCCGATCCAGATGTTGGATCGGCTGAGTCGAACTCCTTCTGCACTTCGGGTCGGCCGAACATGCTGAGCAGACCCCATAGTTCATAAGAGAAACCCCAATTACAAAAAAGTTTGTTGAAAAAAATGTATTTACCATATAATTGTCTTCTAAAAAGAAGTCACATGATCCCACTAGTCTGCTTCCATACAAATGATGCAGCCAAGGAGGAAACATGATATACTGTAGCCACATGGCAATGGGAGGAGATCTGATCTGAAAAACACCTAGTAGGCATGAGACAGGTATGTACAAACATCTATTTGGCACAGATCATTAGAGGGCTGTACCTGCAGTACACTCCCTGATATGTGTTGGCACCACTTAGTGGCAGAATAGCTGCTGTTTTATAGTAGTTCCCTAGTCAACAGGAATGTAGATTCAGTCCCTAGTATACCAAGGAAGATGTCTGTAGATCACTATTATGTACCACTGCAAAGCAGAAAGCAGAGCCTGTGTATACCCCAAATCATCCCAAATCCAGAGGAACTATGCTGGGATTTTACAAAAAATCAGGGTGTCTTCCGGGTCTAGGATATGTTCTGCTGCTGAGTACTGGAATTTTTCCAGCACCTGATAGCAGATCTTTGCCAGCAGAGTTAGGCCTGGTTCACACTGAGCGTTTTAAAGCGCTTTTTCTGCTCTAAAAATCGCTAAAAAATATGCCCCACAAAAAGTCCCATTCATTTCTATGGCCCTGTTCCCATCTGGGGGTTTTGTCGCAATAAGCAAAACACCTGTCGCTGGAAAAAGTACATGAGCTTTTTTTTTGCATATTACAGCTCCTTCTGGCCCCATAGACTCAATAGGAAACGCTTTAAAACGGGTGTTTGCTGTTTTTTTGCGCACGTTGGCTCATTAACATCAGAGTTTCAATATGCTCACAGAAACGCGCAACCGGATTTATGCGCATAAAACGAGTGTTGCAATTTGCAAAAAGTGCACAAAAACCTGCATCAAAACCGCACATAGAAAAGCGCAAAAACGCTGTCACCTAGGTGTGAACCCAGCCTAAGGCCCTGTATACAACAGGGCGGTATTGCCGTGCGGATTTGGCTGCGCTGAACTGCCAACATGAACAATCCCATACATTTCTATGGGCACCATTCATGCGACCACACGGCTCGGCACAATCCAAACCGCCTGACGCCCAAAATACTCCCTCTTTTTTTCCGCGCTGAAGCGCGGTTTTCATAGTGCTGGGGAACCCAATCTATAGATTTGATGGTTTCAGCAAGCATTCACAAGCTACACTGTTCTTCCCTAAAACCCTCAGGATGGGCTCTTGATGGGTAGGGACTTTCTACTGGTATAGGTGTTCCCTCTGATTAGTGTGATCTTAGGCTGGGCACACACCTTACAAACATCGCAAGACATTTGTCTTGCGATGGTTGTAAGATACTTAAAAAAACGTATGATCTGCTTATCTTGCATAGGCTGATCGTACTTGCGATGATCGCAAGCCACGCCCCCTGAGGGGCGGGCTTCCGATGACCGCAATGCCGAACGGGCAGTGTGCGCTTGCGCACACCGGCCCGTCCGGCTCATCTTATGAACATGCTACACACCCGCCGAACATCGCACGATGCTCGGCGGGTTTTCAAACATCGTAAGTTTAAAGTCGTGCAACCGTACAGTAGTAGCGGTCGCACGGCTTACACACACCTTACGATAATCGTACGATCGCGGGATTTCCCGTGATTATCGTAAGGTGTGTGGGGACCTTAAATGTGCCCATACACCTTACAATTATCTGCAGATTTTCTGTGGACAGATGGAAAAAGTGCAACAGATTAGGCCAGGTGGAGATTACTCCATCCACACAGTTAAGTGTAGATGGAGGAATCTGTTGCACCTTTTCTATCTGACCACAGAAAATCTGCAGATAAATTGTAAGGTGTATGGGCAGCTTAAAGAGTATTACAGAAGATTCAGTGTGAGGTGGTAGAGGCCATCGCAATCATTTTAAACTGGCCAGAGGCCATGGTTTCTTCATTTGAAGATGCCAATTGAACCATCATGGCCACTGCCTCTAAGGGAAGCTGCTTCACCCAGATTCACGCCACCTATGTTTGATGGCATGAAGGTTTACAGAGGAAGGCTATCCCAGTTACGACTGTCTCCGGAAGTCATCCAAATGTTATTAAAATCTATGAAGACATCAGCGAACTATACCTACTTTCGGATTTCGACATGGACATTGGAAGTGTAGAATACTTGTGGCTGGTAAAGGGAAGCTGCGGCATTTCAACAGTGTGGACACAAAAAAGGTTATAATAGAGACTTATGTTTTACAGGGTGTGCTTTCAGTAAAAGGCACCTTGTGGTGACATGGTCACTTTAGGTTTCTTTGACAGGCATTACAATTCTGAATTGTGTAATGCCTTACAAAGAAAGCTATGTTTTGAAAGCTAAAATATTGAATTACTTAAAGTGACATTAAAGTAAACAATGTTTTTCCTCCCCCCAATGTTAATGTCAGCACTTACCTTAAATGATGTTGCTTAATCCGATCTTCTTTCTTGTCCTTTTCATCTGTCCCTCCAGCGGGTCTCCGATCCAGAGCCGACTCCTCTGAGCTTGCTGGCACTTTCTGTCCCACGGTGTCTGCGTGCGGGGGCACGCATCCATAGACTTACCTTGTGTCTCTCCTCGCGTCACTGCCAATAAAATTTTTTATCTGCGCATGCGCCTGCCCCAAGATGCTTTGCGACCGCCCGAGAATGTTCACATCTTCGGACGGGAGCACGCGGGGAAGACGCAGGTAAGTTTTAACCCTTTTCAAAGCTGTTTTTTTTTTTTGCATATATCTACTGCTTGCGGAGGCTTTAATTATCCTTTAAGTTAGCCAATAAATTATATCAAGTTACCTCCAAACTTTCTGCCTTGATCAACAGCTAAAGGTGCCCATACACCTTACAATTATCTGGAGATTTTTGCCTGCGATTGCGTTTTTGTCAGAAAATCTGCCAGTTGATGCGAAGTGCACAACCTCAATTATTGTAGAACTGGCAGATTTTTGTCTTTCAAGCAGGCTAAAAAATGCTGTCTAGTTGGATGAAAATTGACAGGTTAGTGGCGTTGTTGTACAACAAAAATCTCAAGATGCAAACTGCACATGCTCAAACGAATCTGTCCTTTTGATCGATGAAAATGGGCCAGGTGGTGGTGCTGACGAGTGTGAATTGCGAACTACATTGGTCTGTGCATGATGGGCTAGTTGTAAGAAAATTGAATGAGGGTGAGATGTCTGGACAACAAAAGTTGTACAATGGTTGTAAGGTGTATGGCCACCTTAAGACTACAAGACTATTGCTGTTGTACGAGGATGGTACAAAGCAACCAAGGTAATTAATGGTGAAGGTTATAGCCTGGCCCTGTAATGATAGTGGTAATTTAGAATGAAATAGGGGTTAGATACTATAACCTTTATTGGAAGCATTCTTAATGCCCTGAAGCATAAGGATGATGAAAGTCACAGGGAAAGCTTAAGAGGCATCCAAGGAAGCACTGGAGAGCATGCTAGAGATCACCGCATTTTGTAGCATATCAGAACTTTTGGTACAAATCAACATGTACAAATTTTGCACGAGCGTGCAAAATTTGTGAATCGGCCAGACCTTGCTTAAATCAAATTATTTTGCTTTTCTCAAGTAAACGGCTGTCCAATGAATATTTATCAGTGGATTTTGTGATTTGCCTGCAGATCTTATTTATTCAATGGCATTATGTAAACTGCATCGAAGGCCAAAACTGGATAGGGGGTAGAAGTGTTAGAACTTCCGCTGAAAACATTCACCCACAGGAAAGGAGGGGAAATCTTCCAATTGGGACACTCGTTCTGGTGAAAACTAGAGTTGCACTCACATTGCAGAGATTTCCCTTCATGTCTTGTTGAGCCTCGGGGACAGTAATCAAAGGGATGTTCCCCTCAACACAACAGTTAAAAAATAAAGAAAAAAATAAAAAGGACCTAAAAATCTGCTGAGCATACATAAAAATCTGATTCTTCTTTGTTCCTTTCAGAATGGCGTCTGCATCTTTGGGACACAAATTAAGCCGCTCCATCTGCCTGAACCTTTATATAGAGCCTGAGATGTGGACAAAGCATCTGCAGTGACTGTATTGTGGAAATGCTGGATAATCAGGAAGGGTATGGTGTTTATTTCTGTCAAGGCTGCAGAGAGGAATTTCTGCAGCGCCCTCTGCTGGAGAAAAGCCAGAAGATTGCAGATGACATCTATGCAGCAGGAAAAAAATGGATAATTTGTACATAATGTAGGGACGCACCGATATTGGTATCTGTGTTGATACTGGACAGAACGGCCTGATACTAATAGACTGAATCCAAGTGCGGACACCCAAACCCGCATGGATGTGCAGTTCGGGTGTGCGTATGACAGCGCCCTCCCATAGGGAAGAACAGGCTGCTGCAGGTAATCACGTGCAGCACCTGTCCCCTCCAGGATCGGCCGTGCATGGCACGCAGACATGTATGCCCCATGTGAGCCCTGTGTGAATGAGGCCTATTAGTTAAAGTACTTGAATGAATTTTAAAGATTTAACTCCTGAGTTTAGTGTCACTTTAAACTTTCAGAAAAGGAACCAGAATTCAACATTGTACTAACCACCTTTACCTTTATGGTCTTGCTTTCCTTTTACAGTGTTTAAACAGGACTATACAGAAGAATAGCTATGTTTTTGGCTGCACTGCCCAGTTGCACCCCTGAAATACAACAGGGGTCCATAGGCATGTCAAAATAAGAAGGGGGACTGGCATCACCACCAGAATTTCACAGCTAATGGAGAAAAAGACCACAGGCTAGATTTACAAACACGGATGTTTATGAAGAATTTTAGTTTAGGGTAACATGCAATTTAAGGGGTTTGTGTATGAACAACATTTGCATAACTATTCATCCAGTGACACCGTATGTACATTCATTTTGTGCAGATCAACCAACGGTTGAAAGAATGTGGCAAAAAAAATAAAATGCTCTTAGGTTTTCTTTTCTCGTCAAATATTTTTAGGCTATTGTTTTAGGCTAAGACTCCTTTTCAGCCGTATCTTACACTCCATCTCTTTCTCTTCTCCCAATACAACATTATAACTTTAATACCATAAAACGTACCTGTGCTGGTGAAGGTATAAATGAGGATTCAGGCTTGAATTGTGGGTGGTCCTCCTCACCGGCACAGGTAATCAGATGCAAATACATTCTTCTACACACTGGCTTGTTAACTCACACTGTTGACATTTGCAGCAGTCAGTCAAGGTAAAAGGCGAAGCTTTCTGGAGCAGGACTACATCAGACATGGTTATTGATCTGCAGAACTTCCAAAACAGTGAGGGTCTGTACACACCAGCTGTATTGGGCCACCTACTGTTACCAGCAATTCTTCTCTGCTTTACAGATTGAAGACTAGAGCTATGAACTTTGCTCTGTGCAGACCGTGAGAGAAGTCTCTGCTCCTGGTGGAAAAGGAGAGGCCCTGTGTATCACTGCAATAGGAGGCACAGTGAGGTGTAGATGAAAACTGCAGTAGATGAACAATAAAAGAACATCTTCAAGAATAAATAAACTTAACCCTTGCAGTGGCACTACCCAGCACTGCAAGGGCTAACTGCTCGCTTTGAACAAGGGGCTGGTTTAAAGATATACTCACCTGATTCTCGGTCTGGCTGCTAGACCGTTCCCTGCAGCCTCTCCTCCCCTGTGCTCTGGAAGTCTAAGGACCGCTGACATCATGTCTTATGCAGATCCGTTCACAGGTCAAGTTAATTTCTAGGGTTAGATTTACTATCAGGCATTAGTTGGGGGTCAGGATATTTAGGGATACACTTTATAATATAACACCGTAGGCTTCATACCACGAAACACCAACAGTTGGCAAAACATCTGCCTGCTCTTGCTCACTTTGTCAGAGCAATGGGAATCTCCCTGCTCTGCGCTGACTTGGAAGATGTGTTTTCACTGCCTTAAAACGTGAGAGGTTTATTTCTCTTTCTCCATAGAAATGACTTACAGTCACACCGAGATTTTCCTACCTGCTGGAAATCCTTGGGGGATCTATTTATAAATGTTTTCATCACACACTTTTCTAATTGGGATTCAACTGCAAAAATGTGCGATTCCTGCATGAAAACATTTATAAATAGACCCCTTGGTGTGCATATGATAAAACATAGGAATTCACATACCTGTCCCCTAGTTTAAGTAGATACTTTATAAATGAAATTACATTTTGTTTATGTTTTTATTCACCATTGTAGTGGGGCTACTCCTCCACTTCAAAGGTTAAGTGCTTGCTTATGTCTAGGTATTTAAATGCATAAAAAAAAGTGCTGTGTATAACAATTGACTTTCTTTAATCCTTTGTTGTATTTCAGTGTTGTTAATCTCCTGCAACCATTTTCTCTGTACATGCATGCACTTCAGCAATGGCATTTCTCAGAGCTTCTCTCAGTGTTGCCAGATGGTCATAACTGTGGGCCATGCCAGCATAATGTGTGAAACAGCCACTTGAAGACTCAATTGGAAACCCATATTACTAGGTGACAACACTGAAGAGCAATTTGGAGACAGGGACAGACCATGGTCACCCAATTACAGGAAGTACCTAAATAAGGCCTTTCATGGTAAGATCATCAGGTATTATTATTAAAAGTTACAGATTAAAAAGTATTGATAACTTTAGAAATTACATGATGCGTGGACCTATATGGGTTGGACTTGATGGACGTATGTCTTTATTCAACCCCAAATACTATGTAACTATGACATTAACATGGTAACCATTATGTGATTTCAGTGCTTGAGTTTACATTTCACACTTTGTCCTCATAGTCTTCCAGGGTAGAAGTTTCATAGTAAAACAAAGCCCAGTTTTGGTCCCCACTGCTGCCCTTACTACTGCACTAAAGCAAAAGCAAGTAAATGGCTAACCTTTAGGCCTTGCATCATCAGCACTGCATTCTACTTTCATTTCAAAGTCATACTGCTGTCAGCAAGAGTGGGTAGGGGGCAGTTAAGACACAAAAGCCTTTGATGAAACACTGAAGGTTATATTATACTTAGTCCATTAGCACACCAGATGGCTTCACTGTAGAATTGTGTTAGACTTTAATATCAATCATCATGTATGCTAAAGTAGACGGACATTTTGTAATTTAAAAAAAAATGACACTAACATTTAGTACAAAGGCTTTATTTTTTTGTAAGGAAATATGTACAATACATATGATGGGTATATTCCCAGTAAATGATAAAATCTGTTTACATATTTATCAAATGATGATAAAACAGGTTACGTAATACTGTGTGATTAGGTACTGTGGAAGCAGTCACTACTTGACATGTTGGCCATAGTATCAGATAGTAACATTAAAAAAAGAACTCCAGGAAAAAAAAATGTTTTATTCACCCTTGTAGTGGGGCTACTCCTGCACTTCAAAGGCTAAGTGCTTGTTTGTGTCTAGGTATTTAAATAAAAAAAAAAAAAGTTATACTCACCAGACCATCCGAGCCGGCTTGTTCTTAGACCGATGTCTCAAGCGTCTCTTCCCCTCTGCTGCAGCAGTCTAAGGATCCTGGTGTCATCATGCTCTAAACACTGTGCATAGACTGTGGATAGATATGAGGAGACCGACTAGCAGTCCATCTGTGCAGCAGAGGAGTAGACACGCTTCAGAAGCATGGAGGCGGCTCTGATGGTCTAGTGAGTGAACTTTCTTTTTAGCACCTAGACAAAAACGAGCACTTAAAGGGTTTCTAAACCCTCACGTTTTTTTGCATATATCTACTGCTAGCGAGCAGTAGATATATGCAAAAAGTTTAAAAGCGGTTTAAAAAAACTTACCCGTCTTCGCCACGCGCTCCCGTCCGCAAAATCCTCGGGCGGATGCAAAGCATCTTGCATGCGCAGTTCGGATTTTTGGCCGGGAGACGAGGAGAGACACAAGGTAAGTCTAGGGGCGCGTGCACCCGCATGCAGACACCGTGGGGCAGGAAGTGCCAGCAAGGACAGACGAGTCAGCGCTGGATCGGAGACCCGCAGCAGCGCTGGAGAGAAGGCTGATAAGGACAGGAAAGGAGAGGAAGATCGGATTAAGAGACATCATTTAAGGTAAGTGCTTTCATTAACATTGGGGGAGGGAAAAAAGTTGACATCAATGTCACTTTAAGTGGGGCTAGCCCTGCACTGCAAGGGTTAATCACATTATTAACCAGAGTTTTCTTTAACATTCAGTCAGTTCTCTACAACGAGTATGCTGCACTTGTATCAAGGAATGACTGCTTCAACAGAGTTTAATGTCATGACTGTTTTGCTTCATGACAGAGACCCTTTAGCCAGTTTGCCTCTGAACCATTTTTTGTACATGTTACAATCTGCATTTTTGGTTAGAAAATTACTTCTAATTTGGCTTGGTTTTTTTATTTTGCTGTGGTTAATGGCAGGTTTAACTGTATTTGATATAAACATTTAATATTTGCATATGTTTTAAAATAATCGGCAGTAATGATTTATGTGAAATATGTTTGCCTTGTGTCATAATCCTCTTAATTGTGTCACAGCTTTCTTTCTATCTAACCCCGCACAATAGAAATGGTATGATTGTGGAGCCACATGGGAGAGAGACATGGTTAATTTAATAGGTAAATAGACTGTTCACTTTGCAGGAATGTTTTTCCTTAGTTTAGCGAATGAGGTGAAGCTCTGCTGACTTCCATCATCCAATCCTATGCAAGCAAACAAACTGGGTGTTTTTTTTTCCGGGCATAAGTTTGGGTAATTCTGAAAAGTGAATTTTCACCACATTTGCTAACCTAAGGGAAAATTCCCTTGCAAAGTGAACAGCCTATTTGCCTTTAGTACATTAATCCTATATAGTCCTCGAGACAGAAATTCATAACTCGGACACATGGACCGCTTATCTATACTGAAATACAGCAGAGGCACATGGCAGTTCTACAGACTGTATAAGGAGAGGAAATTTGGAGTTTACTAAAGACCACAGTGCCTAGAGTAAGCGGTTTGCAGTCACCTAGAGTAACCAATCAAAAATTAGCTTTCAATCATAAAATTCAGTGGTACCCAACATGTAACTCACATACAGTCCCAGATTACTTACTTTACGGCGCTCAGGCACCAGCTAGGGCCAGAAGGGAAATATGTCCAATTAATCTGTCCATTTATTTTTATCACTGGTTACAAAAACTGCAATCTATGTCCCCTGCTCAGACTGCAGACAGTGCGAATCTTGTCTGGAATTAGTTGAAGAAACACTCAAGTGAAGCAGGTAGGGATGCAACTTCCTTCTACTTGTAGCTGTAGAATAGACATGCAGTATCAGAAATCCAAGCAAAGGGTCATAAAATGTTGACAGCTATGAGCGTTTGGAGTCTATGACTATTATCAGGGCCTCCCATTTGAACTTGTATGCTCTTAAATAAAAAATACAGTTTCTATTTTTTTTTTTTATTATTGCATATGTGTTAAGAGGTGAAATTATAGTTATGGATAAGGGTGTCAAATCCATTAGGGAGCCTTAATGGAAGCTTTATTTTCTTTTGTTTTAGTGCAGCTCTAAGATAATATCCTGCCAGAGAATGAAAAACTGCTGTGATGACACTGTGATTGCAATACTGCTTTTCTCTCCCAGCCTTCCACAAACATCCCTGGTACCTGGATAGGATTGGCTATCATCACCAGTCATGCTTCTATGGGATGGTCAGTGCTGGCATTGACTATCTTATTATTTTTTCTTCCTTTACAGAATTCTCACTGCGGCCAGGAATTTCCTCCATAGCCAGGGCCATTAACTCTTGGCAGCTAGGATACAGATCCAAACTGCTGGCACGCATATGCAGAAAGTATGTTCATGTGACAGCCGGGTCTTGGGCCACTTAAGAAAAACTGCAGGCACACCTTGGTGGCCCTTATATGTTCAAGTGAACAGTTTATTAAAAGTACAGTGCTGACAGGTGTACTGAAATGTCACTAGAAGGCCATATTGATATTATTTCATTTAACAGTGATTTCAAAAAACAAAACAAAATGCTGTATAAAAAATGTGGCTCCTGGGTGATGTCAGAGTTTACACTCGCGCCATATGTCTAGCCAATTGATTATTACTGATCGATAAAGGTTTGGCCTGCGGCTCTGCATACTATTCATTCAGTACTGTGATAAGTATGGTACACACTGTTACCTCTGGGTAGGCAGATCAATGCATTCAAATTGGTACTGGAAAGGCAGGATTCTGTGTAAGTACGCAAAGAAAAATCAGTCCTGTATTTTTAAAATGTTTTTTTTCTCCAGGTCATTCATTTCCTTTAGGAGCAGGGCAACATTATACCTCAATTCCTGGAACTTGGCAACTGAAACCTGGAAGAGCAAAACAAAATGAATGTTCGTATATAAGGGGAACCGATGTTCCCTCTAAGCACCCAAACATGAGGAAACTGAAAATAAAAACTTTTTGCTAGCACATGATTCGTTGACTGAAGTGAATACAGCGTCAACTTATTTATGAGGCTCAGTGAACAATCACTTTGCCATGTCTTTGTCTTGCACATTTGTGAACCAGTGTGCTGCGCTTGGTATTGCGATACGTGCTATATTTATAACACAAACGAAACCAATACAAGTGATCAAATCCTACTTGCAACTAAATGCAATCCAAAAGTGCATATGTGCATGAACGTTAATAAATACACGTGTCATATAAATATAAAACTGATTGGA
Source organism: Nanorana parkeri (assembly GCF_000935625.1). NCBI lineage: Eukaryota > Metazoa > Chordata > Amphibia > Anura > Dicroglossidae > Nanorana > Nanorana parkeri. Next base: position 284,468 of record NW_017307713.1, read on the forward strand.
TGCACATATCCTCTGTGATGATAGAAAACTGTCATGTGCTGATTCTTACTTCTTGGACTGACTAGTAAATCTCTAGTGATTTTATCAACCACTGCAGGGGTAGGCTACCTCGGCACTCCAGCTGTTGTGGAACTATAAGTCACATGAGGCAATACAAGACTGACAGCCACAGGCCTGACTTTCAGAGACAGATGCATGATGAGATCTGTAGTTTTAAACACAGTGCCAAGATTGCCTACTCCAAAACTACTTACCGAGATAGCTATTGGTCATGCTTTCTTCAACAAGCTGACATGTACAAATGCAGCTATATTGCGCAGCAACCATAAAAGCAATGTATTTGAAGAAATATATTTTAACCACCTCTAAGGCCACCTGTCTCCAATAAACCAAGCACATACCTATAAAAAAAAACAACAGAATGCTTACCTTTCCTGCCACCTGCACCGCTAAACTTCACTCTGTTGCTGCACAATGGTTCCCTGAAGTCTGTTAGGGAAACATGCTTCTGGTAGTGTTGATCTACTGGGTCCCGCAGCTCTCACTGATTCCTCCTGCTGACCTCCACACCATCTGTGTGTTGCAGCGACGTCAAGGTCAGCAGGTGGAACAAGTGAGGGATGTGAAGGACCCAGGAGATTGACACTCCTGGGAGGTGTATGTCTCCCAGTAAACTTCGTGGGACCATTTCACAGTGGATTTCAGTGTTGTGGGAGACAGGAGAGGTAAGTATTCTCTGTTTCTTCTGCTATAGGTATGTACTATGGTTATAATCTCTAGTTAGCCCACAGGGTTGCTTAAAAAAAAGTGATGTGGGATCAGGGAAAACAAGTGTTAGCTCATCATTTGCAAAGAATTCATGACAACATCCTTTCAGCAAGTTACTACAAGAAACCTGTAAACTCCATGGGTGATTTCTCAATGTGCAAATACCAGATGCCCGGCTGTAATGCTTACCCTCTTGCTTCAATGCTTTAACTCACTAACCCAGAAAAAGTGTGCAGATAGGCCTTCTGACTCTTCTTTGACTTTCTTGATCTGCATACTTCGTTTGGGGCAGTGACTTATAAGTATCAAAGCTAGTGTGTCAACATATCAAGCGAGACAACCATCTTTCATGGTGGTCAATAAACAAGTTTCTGTAACCGGAAAATAACAGGTCCTCAAACCTAGTATGACGGTGGAGTTCCTTACCTCAAATCGATGGGACTCTCCATTAGACAGCTTCATCTGCATTAATATGGAAGGTTGCAGGGCTCGTGAAAGAGAACTAGAAAGGTGAAAATAACAATAAACTATGAAAGAAGTGAATAGCAAAAATGCCTAAAGGAAAATTCATTCAAAACTGCGGAGAAATTATTTTTTAAACATAAAACTCCATTAAAAGATAGGTATGACCAAACCTTTTTTTGGCTATTCTTCTATTTTGGGTCACAGGATTTACTCATGTACTCCTGTGACCCAGAGTTAAGCGACAGCGGGATATTGCCTGCTCTATTCTGATAGAACAGAGCCATGCCACATTCAGGGAGGATCCCAACAATATTGTCAGGATCTACCCGGCTGCCTGGTTGACAGCTGGCTCTGCCTTTCAGCACGTGGCCGAGAGCTGGAGTCAGCTGTGCCTGCCCCCTCCCCAGCCTGTCACTCCGTGGCAAGCATACCAAGAGCCGATTGATGAGCAGTCATGTGATCTGTCAGCTCTCAACTTAGAGCTGGTGCCATAGAAGGATGCTGAAGCATGGAGGCGAGCACGTATGTTTGTTTTTTTATTAAGCCTATAATTCTCTATTAAGCACTGTTGGCACCTAAACTGGTCACATAACTCCCTAAATAATCTTACAACAGTTGTATTTGCAGATAATAAAAAATAAATGCCAGAATTCAAAAGATTAGGACCTCTATATGTTTTCTGCAACTCTGTATATTATAGCTGAGCAGTTCTGAACCAAGGCAACAATAACTGTTCCATTGCAGACTTTCTGACAATGTGTCTAGCAGTCTCTGGCTTCAATACTTTGAGTCATCATTGTATGCAACAAATGAAGCCATCTCTTGATCTGCATACTTGTTCAAAGTTAAAGAATGGAAATCAGCCAGTCAGCTAGTATGCTTTTAAAAAGAGGGGTCAACAGTGGCAGCCTTCATATTCATCTGAGTGTAACTTTCCTTTCAGGAGTGAATTCTGAGATTTATATATCTGGAACACTGGCTGTTGTATTGACATCTACAGATACCTCTAGATAATATTCTTTAGTGTAATGCTATTTTGCATTCAAAGTAAAGAACTGTCTTACATAGAGGTTTGTATTGATAGATAAATAGTGAAATAGCTTCTTCTACTGTATTATGATGATATTAATGTGAATATTTTCCTGGAAACCTGTAGCCACAGCCACAAAAATCTAACTGGCATTTACACCAAAGCAGGCACTTCTAAATGCCTGCATGCCAGCTTTGTTGCCCTGTAGAGTGCCCAGGGACCCCAGAAATTATGTTCTGCTATGGAAACAGCGAGTAACAGTTGTATAGGTTGGAAAGAAAAACTAACTCTACCTTCAAACAGTGCAGGACAAGCGATTTGTGAAGTAGGGCTCCAGCTAACGATTATTTTCAAAATCAATTAGTTGCCAGATATATCTCTCTCTCTGTCCCGCCCCCCTCCCCTCCAACCAATTGATAATGAGAATCGTTGGCAACTATTCTGATTATCGTTTATAATCAATTAGTTGTTGCAGCCCTATTGTGAAGGACATAACACTTACAGTAAGTTTCCAGCCACAGCTCTTTTATCAAGGCAGAATAAGCACAGTGTCATCTATTACACAGAGTCTTGCTGGAACAACACTGTTCCTAGAACCCAACGCCTGATGACACCAACATATTTGCAAAAATCAGAAGCACGAGTGGGTGGAATATGCCTTTTGAAACACGCCTTAAAAGAATGGATTGTGCCCAAAACTCTCACATGAAGGGAAGTGCTCTACTGCTCTAATTATAAGTAATATGCTAAAGGTAAATTTCATTTATTTATTTTTAAATGAAAGTGTGCTGATGAATCACCGCTACAAAGCCAGACTTTGAATTGTGAGTGTAGGTTTACTTTAAATAACTAGAACTCATTTCACGTTTTTTTCTTTTACACATTTGGCTATGCACAAAATAAAAGCAGTTATTACACAAACAGAATTACCTCGTTGAAATTGCAACATCAACTCTCCACCTTAAGTCTTCCACAGTTGGTAACCTAATCCCTTGTTTCATAGCTGCTTCCTCAAGAACTGGACGCCTACAACAGGGAAAGAAAGGGAAAATAAAAAAAATTAACTAGCTAGCAAACAGATTACAAAGCACTACCTAGGCAAGATAGGTTTTCCTGCTCTATCAAAAAAGGAAGAAGAAAACGAAGGCAGGATAAGCTTTAGCGAACATAGTATCAGTGGCTTTGGATAGGCGAAGGAGAACATAGAGCTGTCATCACAAGAACAGCACAAATTTAAAGGCAAGATTGTTATATTGATATCACTGCAAGTGGTCCCGTCAATGTATTGCAGCTTAACAGTCCTTAGATGTGTTGGCTGCATTATTTTTCTTTTTTCAGGCTCCCCCCGTCCTCCATTATTTTTATCGACTAATCCTGTAAATAAAACACTTCCTGTCCAGAGGTGGATATTGTTCACTCCTCTATTGTGTCTATGGTTGGAACCATTGATGTCACAAAGGCTGGACTTTCAATATGCCTGGCTCTGTTCATTTCCATTACATGGGGGTTTGCACAAATAAGATAACATTATTTAATGCTTCCAGGTCAGCACACAGGAAGTAATAAGGACACTGCAGTTCTGGCAAAATCAACATATATTTTCTGTTCCTGCTGAAAATGTTCTTGGTCTGCAAAAGAAAATGAATGCAGACCTACAGTGAAAGGCTGGTAAGCTGTAATAGATTACATTTAGTGCTTTGCTTGGGCTAGCTGGGGTTTAGTTACACTTTTGAGGCCAGGTTCACACCTAGGCAGCATTGGTTTTGCGCATACACGTGTGTTCAGTGTGCAGTTATTTGCGCGTTATGTGCATTTTGATGCGCGTTTGTATGCGCATACATGAAGATGCACGTTTTGACTCGCAACAAAGCCCGCCCCTCATTACAGTCATCGGAAGCCCGCCCCTCAGGGGGGCGGGCTTGCGATGATCGCAAGTATGATCTGCCTGTCCAAGATGGGCAGATCGTACGTTTTTTTAATTACTTTACAAGGACTTTAGACTCCTGCAGAGGAGGGGGAGAGACGATGTAAAAACCGGACTAAGAAAAAGACGTCTGAGCTCTAGGGAGTATAACTTTTTTTTCTTTTTGTTTAACCTAGACACCAATGAGCACTTAACCCTTGCAGTGTGGTGGTATCCCTACTGCAAGGGTTAGTAAAAAATCCTGGGAGTTCTTCTTTAAAGAAAAAAAACTTTGTGAAAGGATATTATGTAAATATTTGGAAAACTAGGCCCCTTGTGCACAGCAATGAAAATACATAAGTCCAAGTATGTTTGGAGCGCATTTCTAAGCGCACCTAGGGGCATGTTATGCTTGCTATGGGTAAATGCACACTCAAGTCTTTCAGCAGTGTCATTCAGTCTAGCCGAGTTTACATCAGGGGTAGCAAACCTCCGGCCCTCCAGCTGTGGTGAAACTACAAATCCCATGATGCATCTCTCTTCAGGAGTCCTGTCTGTGAGAATCTTACAATGCCTCATGGGATTTGTAGTTCTATCACAGCTGGAGGGGTTAGCTACCCCTGGTTTACACAAACACGTGTGTAGAAGCTGCTAAACCCAGAAACACCTAAAAAACAGGAAAAAGTGATCTGGAGATCATAAAAGTTGTTTATACTTCCCAGATATCTTCTCCTGTGTTTAACGCAGGTGGCCCGTGTGCATGAGGTCTTATACATAGAGACAAGATATTTTTCTGTAAAAAGTTGACTTTTCTTAACAGTTGGATTTTGGAAATACTTTAATTACTAAAAACAGAAGCGCCATTTTAGCTTAAGCAAAACTTTAGTCATTGTATGCCATCATCACACTTTTACTATGTCACCCCACTGTTTACAAAGACCCAGCAGTCCTGGATAGATGGATAGGAACCCCATTATGTGTTATAAGGACAGAAAGTCAGAGGAAAAGCCAAAACTCTGAGATGTCACTGGAACAGCAATAGGGGGGAAATCTTCCACTGGGAACACTTGCTCTGGTGACAAATGTCTTTGATTTTATTTCATTGTCTGTTGTATTTACCCAACAGGAAGTGAAGAGAAATCTCCTAAATCAGACACAGATGGCGAAAAAAAAATAAACACACACTTGACAGGGTTTGTAACCATTCCTTACTCTATCCAAAATAAAAAGACAGTTTGTTTTTAGATGCAACTTAAAGGAGAACTATGGGGTCAGTTTTTTTCCCCATAGTTCTCCTTAGGGTAACGGGAGGACACAAACTAGCGTCCTCCCGTTACCCTAAGCTCAGTATACCGAGCTACAGCTCGCGGTATACTGAGACGCCGCAGCCGGAGCGGATCCCGACGTAGATGCCGGGATCCGCCCAGCTGCGTGAGTGACAGCTGGCTCTGCCTATCTAGAGGCAGAGCCAGCTGTACTCGCCCCCTCCCTCGTCCGTTCCGCCAGTCAGCGCTGGCATATCGGAGCGGGGAGAGGGGAATCCAGCCCCTCCCCCTGTCACGGCAGAGAGCTGTGACAGGATCGAGAGGTGAGCGAACCTGGTATGTGTTCGCTCACCTCCCGATCTACTGAGCCGACCTGTGACAGTCTCATTGTCACAGGTCGGCTAGAACTATGAGGTGAGTGGAAATCACTCATCTCATAGTTCTCCTTTAATGAAATAACAAAACAAACAGTACTTGGCCTGACCAGCAGATTTTTCACGAATTGGCTTCTGCTATCAGAAACAAGTACACAAAACATTCAGAATCGTGTTCTAATTTAGTGATGATACCTGCTTCCATAGACAATATTAGAAAAGTCTCCGATAAACTCATCTGGAATTCTAAAATTAAAAAAAAAAAGAGAAAAGAAAAAGCAACATTACATATAGTGAAGATGATCGATAAGAACAACAACAACCTTGAAGTGTATGCAGGGCATAAAAACAAAACATGAGTCCATCTCTGGACTATATGTACATTTTATCTCTATAAAGGTTCACTTCACCTTTTCACAAAATGTGAAAAAAACTAAATTACTCACAGCACCCCCACACCTCCCCTAGGGCCTGCAGCACTTACCTGTGTGATGCTCCTGCCAGCCCGTGTAGTGGTTCGTACACCGTACTTCACAGCCCCACAGTCTGTAAAGATCATAATGCTTACAAATAGCGAGCAGTCATTGGTCAGCAAGGTCACATGACTACGCTGACCAACAAGAAGCACTTCTTATTTCCAGGACCAGGTCCCTGGCTCAGAAGCGCTTCTTACTGCTCAGTGTAGTCAGTGTAGATGACCACTGAACACTCACTACTCATTACAATCATTAAAGACCGCGGGGGGCTGTACAGCTGTGGCAGAGGCATTACACAGGTAAGTGCAACGGGGACTGAACGAAGTTGGGGGGTGCTGTTGCTAAGTTCATTTTTTCACATTTTGTGAATTTACTAAAAGTACAAAAAATACCTGTTAGCAAAAATGTATGCCCCTACATTTCTCTTTGACATGACAACATAGCTCTGAATTCCTCAGCAAGTGGTGTCAGCCCTGCCTACTTAATTACAAAAAAAAACAACCCACCGACCCCCTAACAGCATCTCATTCAAGGTATGTGATTCAGCTAATATTCCTATAATTGGTTGACCTAGCTTCGGCAAGAGGCAGAGATATCAATAGTTTATATACCAAGATCTAATGAATCATTAGTGATCATTCTATCATTAAGTTATGTTTTATGTAGCAGTGAAGTTAGATCCTGGTTACTTATAGGTATTGAATACCTCAGAAGTGCGATTTTCTTGCCAATATCCCTGACTTTCTTTCTGTCCACCCTTGTGTGTTTCTATCTCGCTGAAGTATTCTCTGTACTATAAAGACTAACACATAAAAACTACAACACGTAGAGTCAAATCCCCTCTAATGGTCACAGCAAGGGTGCAGATCTGGGATCTCCAGCAAAGATGTCCAACAGAATCCTCCAGATTTATTTAACCCTCCAGTGTCTACAAATAAGTGAATTATAATTTGAAGGTGCACTGACACTTTAGAAACGACATTAGTCAGTATTTCAATCAAGCTTCTTTTTTAGCGAGACCTAGTCAGTCTCTAAAAACTGTGCAGCATAGGTCCATCCTCTGACCTCATGTCACTGATGTGTCACATTAGTGCTGCCGAAACACTCAGATCTATGTTACTCGTTATAAACAATCATGAAAGTGCCACTCAGATACTAAATGCTACAAGATCCAATGTTGGAGACCAATGTTAGAGATCCAATGGGAATAGCAAGGGACACTTATTTTCTGACTGTACATGGGCTTTACCTTAATTCTTTCAAGTCTTCTTTAAATACCTAAAAAAAATACATCAGAAAAAGGATGAAAGACACTTTCATTGGAACCTGCAGTAAAAGTTAAAACCAAAATTAATCTGAAACTAGAATTCCATTGATCTGGAGCGAGGTAACCAAACTCCGGCCCTCCAGCTGTGTTGAAACTACAAATCCCATCGTGCTTTCCCCTCTGGAAGTCTTGCATTCACTCATGGAGCAGCAGTGACGCGACGCTCGGCGAGGTAAGTAAGAAAAAAAAAAAAACCAGCAGCGGCGAGTCAGCGCTGGTCCGGCAAGAGGAAGTACTACATATAGAATATATATAGGAGTACACACTGCTCATACAGTGCATTTACAATTATATTCTGCCAACATGAATGGATTAAATGATCTGTATGTAGCCTTGTACTAGGGATCATTTAACCCATTCATGTTAGCAGAGTATAATTGTAAATGTATTGTTGCAGGCACTCTATATGTACAAGTACTATATACGACATATAGCATGCCCTGCAACAATACATTTACAATTATCCTCTGCTAATATGAATGGGTTAAATGATCCATAGTACATGATATTAAATGATCCCTGTACTACGGATCATTTAACCCATTCATGTTAGCAGTGCAGAATTGTATATCTATATGTACTGTACATATACAGCACAAATGTCCCGTACATTGCAGCAATAGATTTACAATGATCCCCTGCTAACATGAATGGGTTAAATGATCCGTAGTACAACTACATGTTATGTACATATTATGTATTATGGATAATTTAACCCATTCATGTTAGCAGGGCAGAATTGTGAGCGCCTCCCACAAGCTGAGCACCGAGACGCGATGCAGCGATCCTGCCCAGCGACGACTACAAGAGGCACCGCGTGAGGCAACAGGGATCGGAGTGAAACTGTGAGTGAGGGAAGCTGGGACGGGGCTGGCTGTAAATCTATTGCTATAGTGTACTGGACGTGTGTAATGTATATGTAGTACATATATACAGCACACACCTCCACTACACTCCAGCAATAGATTTACAATTCTCCGCTGCTAACATGAATAGGTTAAATCATGATCCATAGTACAGAACATGTAGTTGTACTATGGATCATTTAAAGTCGCCTGTCCCATTAAGAAAAAGTATCGGTAATTGGTATCGGCAAGTACATGATGGGAAGTACTTGTACTTGGGCCTGAAAAAGTGGCATTGGGACATCCCTAGTTCTTAGTATAATTTACTGTATATCTGACTGAATATTTGAGAATTCAACTGAGCATGTGACAGGTTTGCTTTGAACAGCAATTTTAGAAGGAACCTCAGAGCACTGGACCTCAACATCCAAAGGCGCTATAATAATTTTACATAGTGCCGTCTCCCTCAAGCCAAAATGAAAGTAAATGTTTCAGATGGAAAGGACTTACTTCTTGTTTAAGGGTTGATACCGGCAGTCGGAGTGCCACTCGTAGCAGCGTGTAAGCTCCAGCAATGATAAAACTAAGCTGTTCCTCAGATAGTGAGGTATTCTGTTGTATCACTTTCACTGCTTCTCTGCAGTCATTTCCCTCAAGAGCACCCACCACAGCTAAAAGAGAAAACAAAGTGAATTACTTTTACAGAGCATGTATGTATGTATGTATAATGAAAACTGCTATCAGCACTGACAAGATGACAAATGTGCGCTAGTAAGACAGATAGCCATAAATGAGCCTGCGTTTAACAAAGGTGCAGGGCAATCTTTCTCAACCAGAGTTCCTCCAGATGTTGCTAGGGGCAATAATCCATTTCTGACACTCAGCTAAGTATCCACTGACATCAATCATCTTTTTAAAGTAATATTAAAAAAGGAGAACTATGGGGTTAGGGCTTTTCCCCATAGTTCTCCTTAGGGTAACGGGAGGACACAAACTAGCGTCCTCCCGTCACCCTAAGCTCAGTATACCGCAAGCTACAGCTTGCGGTATACTGAGACGCCACAGCTGAAGCGGATCCCGACAATTATGTCTGGATCCGCCCAGCTGCGTGAGTGACAGCTGGCTCTGTCTATCACTTAACCTCCTTAATCTTGCTTAGTGGATTCATCACATGAATATGTCTAAGGTCTCGTTCTCACCATTCATGTTTGGGCTATGCTGGGCGTTTCTTCCTACGCGGCCCGAATGCAAGACAAGGCAATTAGCTTTATCACGCTTTCCATTGGTGTATACAGCATGCAGTACTTTCTAAGCACACCATAGTGAGACACGGTCCAACCGCATCGCACCATGCTGAGCCCATAGAACTTAATGAAATGTCACTTGTTGCATTTCAATAAAGTTCTAAATAAATTTTAAAAAATGTATGGCTCGATTGAGCGCATTGGCACTGTCTGGGAACACACACACCAGCAGCCGTGCAGTTAAGTGTGGCTGCTGGTGTGAACAAGCCTGAAGGTTGGAGACATAAATTTATGTCCCAAAGGAGCAGGAGTCTGGGAACTCATAGATTTAGCTCCTGGGCTTAGTGCTGGACCACGGGGCTATCACTGACTGGCAGTTCCAGCGCTAAAGCCTATTGCAGCCTTGTAACTTAACATGCAGCCCATTGTACTCCAGAGGTGATTAGCAGGGGCATCACGTGGGGGTGCAGTCGCGCACTGGGTGACACCATTAAAATGACTGAGTCATTTTTGTGTCACCCCCTCTGAAAAGTCAGGGAGTCGGTCATGGACCGAGAGACCGACAGTTGCACGAGAGAGAAGGGAACCCAGCGGCATACCTTATCCCGGCCGGCAGTCAAGTACATAATGACGTTCCAGCTGGCAACACCCAGCCTAGGGAGTCCTCTGCTTATTACAGGGTTGCTTGTTGGGCACTACAGGCTTCCTGCAGAAAACTACAGGAGAAGGCAGAGATAAGACCAGTCACCCTGCACAAGGAGAGGGAGCAGCAGTGACTGGTCTGTATTCCTGGAAGCTCCTACACAGAGGAGATGTGTCACACTGAATGACTCCACAGGTCTGGAAGAACATACAGAAAGCATGCAAGGAGTGCAGATTTAAAACCACTGACTTATTACAAGAGCGGAATGTGCAGAGGAGTGTTGAGGGTCCAGGCAATTCATTCTGGAAGAGGGAGGGTTGTAATGTAGGAAACCAGAGTGATCAGCTGTGTACACATTATAGGAGCAACTAAGTAATGAACGCCATGAAATGAACAGGACGCCGATCTTCCACCCACCTTTCAGGATCTTTCTAAACAGATCTTTATCCAGATCCTTCACAAGTTTCACCATGGCTTCCACCTCGGGGGGGATCTTGGCTCCCAGGTAGCTGATCCTATCATTATTAATTCCAGAAGCCGAGGGATAGGGATGGACGGACCTGACTGATGCCATGTTCCCCTCACCTGGTCATCACACAACCCACCTCCGGGTTCCCCCTGCTCAGCAACCCTCTACCCACGTGACCTGCCTGAGCCGAGTCATGTGACGCCTGTCGGAAGTACGTGTGCAGCCAAATGTTAGCCGACAGAGCCATGTGATGTCATTAGCGGCGCCCTCTAGTGGACCCTTGACATGTTGCAGCTAAAGGATAAGGATAAGTGCCTTTAAAAGAGAAGTCCACTTTCCCAGGTACCCTGGACCTAAACAAACATTTAACCCTTGCAGTATAGAAGCAGAACCACTGCAAGGGGAGTTTTTTTTTTCTGGAATTCAGCTCTAATGCAAATTTTTATGTTATTATGTACTTGGACCCTGGTTGTCTAAAGCATATCCATTGCTTTGAGAGCTGTAAGGCACATCATAACAGCCAACCCCCAGAGAACTGAGGACAGCACAGATATTTTTTTTTTACAGGAAACTCCTCTGTGACCACTCCAGATTCTGCCAGCAAGTCTGGCCCAGCTGTGGAAAAGCATTTGGGGGTGTCTTGTCTGTCTCTTATAAAGCAGGGGTCCACAGTCAGCAGTGATGTGCATAATGAAGGTGCAGGCATGGAGGCTACAGCTCCACTTCTTGTGAATATGGGCCCAGGAATCAGGCGCAGCGAGGCGTGTCACAAGGGCTCCACTTTTTAATATTAAGCGCCTGTTCACCCAAAATCGGAAGGAAAACGCTCGTCAATTGACTTAAAATACCTTCCGATTTCCTTCCGATCCGCTGCATTGTGATGCGTTTTTCAACAGATGCTAACGGAAAGGCACCAAACAATGGGTGTGAATGGGGCTAGTTCAAACCGGATCCATTGCATTACGCTGCGCTGAAAAAAAGGAGTGCATGTTTTACTCTTTTCTTCAGCGCAACGGAATGGAGCAGTGTGAACTAGCCCCATTCACACCCATTTTTGTTTTCAGTGCCACAGCACAATGGATCTGGTATCAATGGGCCTTCAGAGCCATTTGTGAGCTCCAGTTATCTCAGCCGGTTTTTCCACAGTCTGAGATAATGTCATCAGTCTCCCTCTGTGATCAGACTTGTAACTTTGTAGCAAGGCACAATGAGATAGGCAGTAGCAGGGGATCACAGCATGATACAAGACTATTAGAGGCCACCAATATGTTGTATGAGGCTACTAGAGACCACGACATGCTACAACAAACTGTTAGCGGCCACCAATATGTTGTATGAGGCTACTAGAGATCACAGCATGCTACAACAGACTAATAGAGGCTACTGATATGTTGTAAGAGGCTACTAGAGACCACGACATGCTACAATAGACTATCAGATGCCACCAATATTTTGTTTGAGGCTACTAGAGACCACGGCATGCTACAATAGACTATCAGAGGCTACTGATATGTTGTATGAGGCTACTAGAGACCACACAATGCTGCAAGAGACTAATAGAGTCCACCAATATGTTGTATGAGGCTACAACATGCTACAACAGACTATCAGAGGCTACTAATATGTTGTATGAGGCTACTAGAGATCACAAGAGATGGTTAGAAGCCAGCAAAATGTTAGTGAATACAGAGGCCACTGGCAATTGATGAAATGATAAAAGACAAAGGACAGAAGTGAAGAAAAAAGTAATAATACAAGTGAAAAGTATAAAATCACAGTACTATAGAAAGTGGCAAAGGAGACATGGCTTCAATAGTTAATAATGATCATTCACAGCCCGAGGGCGATAATTATTTTGTGACTATTTTGTCATAATCAGAAAATAAACTCCTGTGCTGGGTCATGCATGTGTATGATGGGGCCCCATACGATAACAAAACCAATAAGGTGCGCGCCCCCCCCTGTCTCTGTGTTGAGTGGAATTGCTCCAACAATACTTATTGCTTTCTTACAATGATATCCAGGCTCTCAGGTTTTCTATACATTCCTGTATTTGTCAGATACTATTGCTCCCTGCATATTCCCATGTGCACCCACACAGCTCCTGGGCTCCATGGTCCGCCGTGGCTGTTCATACATCTCTGCTACTGTGGCTTTGTGAACGGGCGTTCTTATATATGACATGGAGAACATGCCGGATACTTCTTGTATCCTGAAGACATATGCAGTGCCGTTGCCGTACACACACAGTACACACTTTCATATCACAGCGTTCTAGATGACACTGTATCCGGCGGGAGGATGGCCGAGTCTCTACCTGCAGTGATTCTCCCGATATGTAGGTGGCGCCAGTCCCGCCACGCACAGGAGAACAGAGAGGAAGAAGGGGCTGCATATCTCTACTCTTCCCGGGAAAGGCTGCGACATCTGACTCTGCCTAAGGCGGAGGTGCTGAGCTTGTAAGCTGGATCTGGTGCAGCGCTGAGCGAAAGGACTTCCGGGGATGGGTGAGCGGGCGTTCCGAGCCCATACATAGGAGCCGGACACCTCGTGTGCACCATGTCTGAGGCCCTGTATGAGAAGTTCCTGGCCCCTGATGAGCCCTTCCCCCTCCTCTCCCAGCGTGGCAGCATCAGCGAGGAGGGCTGCCTGGACGTCAGTGATTTCGGCTGCCAGCTATCCTCATGTCACCGCACCGACCCCCTGCACCGCTTCCACTCCAACAGGTGGGTGTAGAGCAGCCTAAGGGCTTCCACACACATGGCGGTCAGTGGGCACAGGGCTGTCCACGGCAGTCGGGGGGGGGGCACAGGGCTGTCCACGGCAGTCGGGGGGGGGGCACAGGGCTGTCCACGGCAGTCGGGGGGGGGGCACAGGGCTGTCCACGGCAGTCGGGGGGGGGGCACAGGGCTGTCCACGGCAGTCGGGGGGGGGGCACAGGGCTGTCCACGGCAGTCGGGGGGGGGGCACAGGGCTGTCCACGGCAGTCGGGGGGGGGGCACAGGGCTGTCCACGGCAGTCGGGGGGGGGGCACAGGGCTGTCCACGGCAGTCGGGGGGGGGGCACAGGGCTGTCCACGGCAGTCGGGGGGGGGGCACAGGGCTGTCCACGGCAGTCGGGGGGGGGGCACAGGGCTGTCCACGGCAGTCGGGGGGGGGGCACAGGGCTGTCCACGGCAGTCGGGGGGGGGGCACAGGGCTGTCCACGGCAGTCGGGGGGGGGGCACAGGGCTGTCCACGGCAGTCGGGGGGGGGGCACAGGGCTGTCCACGGCAGTCGGGGGGGGGGCACAGGGCTGTCCACGGCAGTCGGGGGGGGGGCACAGGGCTGTCCACGGCAGTCGGGGGGGGGGCACAGGGCTGTCCACGGCAGTCGGGGGGGGGGCACAGGGCTGTCCACGGCAGTCGGGGGGGGGGCACAGGGCTGTCCACGGCAGTCGGGGGGGGGGCACAGGGCTGTCCACGGCAGTCGGGGGGGGGGCACAGGGCTGTCCACGGCAGTCGGGGGGGGGGCACAGGGCTGTCCACGGCAGTCGGGGGGGGGGCACAGGGCTGTCCACGGCAGTCGGGGGGGGGGCACAGGGCTGTCCACGGCAGTCGGGGGGGGGGCACAGGGCTGTCCACGGCAGTCGGGGGGGGGGCACAGGGCTGTCCACGGCAGTCGGGGGGCACAGGGCTGTACCGAGGTACACGTCAGTCGGGGGGCACAGGGCTGTACCGAGGTACACGGCAGTCGGGGGGCACAGGGCTGTACCGAGGTACACGGCAGTCGGGGGGCACAGGGCTGTACCGAGGTGTATAGCAGTCGGGGGGTACAGGGCTGTACCGAGGTGTATAGCAGTCGGGGGGTACAGGGCTGTACTGAGATACATGGCAGACACATTGCTGCCTATCATGTGTCCTTGTACAGCAGGCTCAGGGTTTGGTGCTGTAGTGGGATACGTGGCAGGATGCTGGCTCGGTGCTGTACTGGTATACATTGCGGTATGCGGGTTTGGTGATGTAGTGAGATACATTGCGGTATGCGGGTTTGGTGATGTAGTGGGATACATTGCGGTATGCGGGTTTGGTGATGTGGTGGGATACATTGCGGTATGCGGGTTTGGTGATGTGGTGGGATACATTGCGGTATGCGGGTTTGGTGATGTGGTGGGATACATTGCGGTATGCGGGTTTGGTGATGTGGTGGCATACATTGCGGTATGCGGGTTTGGTGATGTGGTGGCATACATTGCGGTATGCGGGTTTGGTGATGTGGTGGCATACATTGCGGTATGCGGGTTTGGTGATGTGGTGGGATACTTGGCAGGCATAGGGTTGCAGAACGCTGGTTCTTTAGGGCTATAATCCTCCCACACATACGGTATTTCTGGATTTACCAGTCATTGGTTACATTTGCACATGTTAGTCTTTCAGTTTGCTTGCTGCACCTTTTCTCTTCTAAGCATAAACTCTTCTAATTGGGTACACATCTGCGTGTTTGGTGCTGTTCCTTACTCTTTACTCTTTACCCCTTGTATTGTACATTGCATTCAAAATCACTACAAAGATGCTGCAAGTTTTTCCAACGTACTGAAAATGCATAGGCGTGAGTAGAGCATTGCCCGTAAGTAGATTAGTGATTGTCATTAGAAATGTGGTCAGTTAACGAAGAAACTTTTTTGATTAACCCTTGCAGTGGGGCTACTCCCGGACTGCATGGGTTAAGTGCTAGTTTGTGTCTAGGTTAAAATATATTAAAAAGTTATACTCGCCTGAAGCTCAGAGCTGGCGTGCTCTTAGACCGGTCCCTGGAATGCCTCTCCCCCCTCCTCTGCAGTGGTCTAAGGTCCTATAAATCATCAGCGTCTATACACTGTATAGACGTGAGGAGGCAGAAGAAGATTCCAATGCTGCAGCGGAGGAGGGGACAAGCTGGAGGGAACATTGTGACAGCTGGCCAGCTTGGAGCTTCAGGTGAGTATATCTTTGTTATTTTAGCACCAAGACCCAAACGAACACTTAACCCTTGCAGGAGATCTTCTTTAAGCTAAATCTGCCATAGAGCGTGTTGTTCTCATGGTGGCTGCACTGTTTTCTGACTCTGGAAGGGGACTGGGCTGTTTTGGGTGACTATATCAGATGGTAGCCAACACTTCTGTTGGCTAGAAAAGCTTATCGCCTGAGAAAGGGGAGCAGTAACGCATTGTCATTGTGCAGTACCGCTCAACAGTAAACAAGTTCTGCATATGTGATGAACTAATGGTGCAATCACATTTGCAATCTATGTTCAGAATCAAGTTTTTTTTTTTTTTTTTTTCCCCAACAGAAAAAGAAAACGTAATAATATTAGGTGATGTGGTGGCATACATTGCGGTATGCGGGTTTGGTGATGTGGTGGCATACATTGCGGTATGCGGGTTTGGTGATGTGGTGGCATACATTGCGGTATGCGGGTTTGGTGATGTGGTGGCATACATTGCGGTATGCGGGTTTGGTGATGTGGTGGCATACATTGCGGTATGCGGGTTTGGTGATGTGGTGGCATACATTGCGGTATGCGGGTTTGGTGATGTGGTGGCATACATTGCGGTATGCGGGTTTGGTGATGTGGTGGCATACATTGCGGTATGCGGGTTTGGTGATGTGGTGGCATACATTGCGGTATGCGGGTTTGGTGATGTGGTGGCATACATTGCGGTATGCGGGTTTGGTGATGTGGTGGCATACATTGCGGTATGCGGGTTTGGTGATGTGGTGGCATACATTGCGGTATGCGGGTTTGGTGATGTGGTGGCATACATTGCGGTATGCGGGTTTGGTGATGTGGTGGCATACATTGCGGTATGCGGGTTTGGTGATGTGGTGGCATACATTGCGGTATGCGGGTTTGGTGATGTGGTGGCATACATTGCGGTATGCGGGTTTGGTGATGTGGTGGCATACATTGCGGTATGCGGGTTTGGTGATGTGGTGGCATACATTGCGGTATGCGGGTTTGGTGATGTGGTGGCATACATTGCGGTATGCGGGTTTGGTGATGTGGTGGCATACATTGCGGTATGCGGGTTTGGTGATGTGGTGGCATACATTGCGGTATGCGGGTTTGGTGATGTGGTGGCATACATTGCGGTATGCGGGTTTGGTGATGTGGTGGCATACATTGCGGTATGCGGGTTTGGTGATGTGGTGGCATACATTGCGGTATGCGGGTTTGGTGATGTGGTGGCATACATTGCGGTATGCGGGTTTGGTGATGTGGTGGCATACATTGCGGTATGCGGGTTTGGTGATGTGGTGGCATACATTGCGGTATGCGGGTTTGGTGATGTGGTGGCATACATTGCGGTATGCGGGTTTGGTGATGTGGTGGCATACATTGCGGTATGCGGGTTTGGTGATGTGGTGGCATACATTGCGGTATGCGGGTTTGGTGATGTGGTGGCATACATTGCGGTATGCGGGTTTGGTGATGTGGTGGCATACATTGCGGTATGCGGGTTTGGTGATGTGGTGGCATACATTGCGGTATGCGGGTTTGGTGATGTGGTGGCATACATTGCGGTATGCGGGTTTGGTGATGTGGTGGCATACATTGCGGTATGCGGGTTTGGTGATGTGGTGGCATACATTGCGGTATGCGGGTTTGGTGATGTGGTGGCATACATTGCGGTATGCGGGTTTGGTGATGTGGTGGCATACATTGCGGTATGCGGGTTTGGTGATGTGGTGGCATACATTGCGGTATGCGGGTTTGGTGATGTGGTGGCATACATTGCGGTATGCGGGTTTGGTGATGTGGTGGCATACATTGCGGTATGCGGGTTTGGTGATGTGGTGGCATACATTGCGGTATGCGGGTTTGGTGATGTGGTGGCATACATTGCGGTATGCGGGTTTGGTGATGTGGTGGCATACATTGCGGTATGCGGGTTTGGTGATGTGGTGGCATACATTGCGGTATGCGGGTTTGGTGATGTGGTGGCATACATTGCGGTATGCGGGTTTGGTGATGTGGTGGCATACATTGCGGTATGCGGGTTTGGTGATGTGGTGGCATACATTGCGGTATGCGGGTTTGGTGATGTGGTGGCATACATTGCGGTATGCGGGTTTGGTGATGTGGTGGCATACATTGCGGTATGCGGGTTTGGTGATGTGGTGGCATACATTGCGGTATGCGGGTTTGGTGATGTGGTGGCATACATTGCGGTATGCGGGTTTGGTGATGTGGTGGCATACATTGCGGTATGCGGGTTTGGTGATGTGGTGGCATACATTGCGGTATGCGGGTTTGGTGATGTGGTGGCATACATTGCGGTATGCGGGTTTGGTGATGTGGTGGCATACATTGCGGTATGCGGGTTTGGTGATGTGGTGGCATACATTGCGGTATGCGGGTTTGGTGATGTGGTGGCATACATTGCGGTATGCGGGTTTGGTGATGTGGTGGCATACATTGCGGTATGCGGGTTTGGTGATGTGGTGGCATACATTGCGGTATGCGGGTTTGGTGATGTGGTGGCATACATTGCGGTATGCGGGTTTGGTGATGTGGTGGCATACATTGCGGTATGCGGGTTTGGTGATGTGGTGGCATACATTGCGGTATGCGGGTTTGGTGATGTGGTGGCATACATTGCGGTATGCGGGTTTGGTGATGTGGTGGCATACATTGCGGTATGCGGGTTTGGTGATGTGGTGGCATACATTGCGGTATGCGGGTTTGGTGATGTGGTGGCATACATTGCGGTATGCGGGTTTGGTGATGTGGTGGCATACATTGCGGTATGCGGGTTTGGTGATGTGGTGGCATACATTGCGGTATGCGGGTTTGGTGATGTGGTGGCATACATTGCGGTATGCGGGTTTGGTGATGTGGTGGCATACATTGCGGTATGCGGGTTTGGTGATGTGGTGGCATACATTGCGGTATGCGGGTTTGGTGATGTGGTGGCATACATTGCGGTATGCGGGTTTGGTGATGTGGTGGCATACATTGCGGTATGCGGGTTTGGTGATGTGGTGGCATACATTGCGGTATGCGGGTTTGGTGATGTGGTGGCATACATTGCGGTATGCGGGTTTGGTGATGTGGTGGCATACATTGCGGTATGCGGGTTTGGTGATGTGGTGGCATACATTGCGGTATGCGGGTTTGGTGATGTGGTGGCATACATTGCGGTATGCGGGTTTGGTGATGTGGTGGCATACATTGCGGTATGCGGGTTTGGTGATGTGGTGGCATACATTGCGGTATGCGGGTTTGGTGATGTGGTGGCATACATTGCGGTATGCGGGTTTGGTGATGTGGTGGGATACTTGGCAGGCATAGGGTTGCAGAACGCTGGTTCTTTAGGGCTATAATCCTCCCACACATACGGTATTTCTGGATTTACCAGTCATTGGTTACATTTGCACATGTTAGTCTTTCAGTTTGCTTGCTGCACCTTTTCTCTTCTAAGCATAAACTCTTCTAATTGGGTACACATCTGCGTGTTTGGTGCTGTTCCTTACTCTTTACTCTTTACCCCTTGTATTGTACATTGCATTCAAAATCACTACAAAGATGCTGCAAGTTTTTCCAACGTACTGAAAATGCATAGGCGTGAGTAGAGCATTGCCCGTAAGTAGATTAGTGATTGTCATTAGAAATGTGGTCAGTTAACGAAGAAACTTTTTTGATTAACCCTTGCAGTGGGGCTACTCCCGGACTGCATGGGTTAAGTGCTAGTTTGTGTCTAGGTTAAAATATATTAAAAAGTTATACTCGCCTGAAGCTCAGAGCTGGCGTGCTCTTAGACCGGTCCCTGGAATGCCTCTCCCCCCTCCTCTGCAGTGGTCTAAGGTCCTATAAATCATCAGCGTCTATACACTGTATAGACGTGAGGAGGCAGAAGAAGATTCCAATGCTGCAGCGGAGGAGGGGACAAGCTGGAGGGAACATTGTGACAGCTGGCCAGCTTGGAGCTTCAGGTGAGTATATCTTTGTTATTTTAGCACCAAGACCCAAACGAACACTTAACCCTTGCAGGAGATCTTCTTTAAGCTAAATCTGCCATAGAGCGTGTTGTTCTCATGGTGGCTGCACTGTTTTCTGACTCTGGAAGGGGACTGGGCTGTTTTGGGTGACTATATCAGATGGTAGCCAACACTTCTGTTGGCTAGAAAAGCTTATCGCCTGAGAAAGGGGAGCAGTAACGCATTGTCATTGTGCAGTACCGCTCAACAGTAAACAAGTTCTGCATATGTGATGAACTAATGGTGCAATCACATTTGCAATCTATGTTC
>NW_017307713.1:304562-318840 GCF_000935625.1 Nanorana parkeri
TTTTTTTTTTTTGTTTTTCCCCAACAGAAACAGAAAACGTAATAATATTTAATTACAACCCAGCTCCAGCCAAAACATTTGCTTTAGTTTTGAATAGAAAGAGTAAGGGTAAAAAAACTTCGGCCCGTTCACACTGCTGCGGTGCAGCTGCCATGTTTTCATCAGGATTGGTGTCCTTTTAAAAGTGGACTGATGTCTAGGGATGCAACAACTAATCGACATAATCGATTATTGAAAAAGTTGTCAACTTTTTCACTCATCGATTAATCGGCTTTTGATTGGTTGGCCCTGTTCACGGCTCCACATAGGCTGCGCGCCACACCTCCTCCCCCACCTTGTGCTCGCCGCTGCCAGACCCGCCCGGCTGCATCCACACGCCGAACCTCCTCCCCGCCTTGCCCGCCCACATCCATGATCGGCACAAGGACGCGGGGAGAAGTAAGGAGGAGCAGGTGTGGGAGGGTGGATGACCGTCACCGATAGACAGGCCCGATCTCAGAAACAAGTTGCTGGAAGACTGCTGAGGTAAGCCTACACTTTCCCACACATGGTGCTCTATAATGTATTGCTGGGATTTGTATTCCTCTATAGCTGATGGTACATTGCGCTGTATATACATGGGAATACAAATCCCAGCAATACATTACACACTGTATGTATAATGTATTGCTGGGATTTGTTGTATTTCTATATAGCTTGTGACATTCTGCATTGGGCTGTATATAGGACTACAAATCAAGAAATAATACATTATACAGCGCAATGCGGAATACCACCAGCTATAGAGGACTACAAATCCCAGCAATAGTACATTATACAATGGTGCAATGCCGAATTCCACTACCTATAGAGAACTACAAAACCCTGCAGTAGTAAATTTTACAGGCAATGCAGAATACCGCCAGCTATAATGTACTATTGCTGAGATTTGTTGTATTCCTTTATAGCTGGTGGTATTCTGCATTGTGCTGTATAATGTACTATTGCTGGGTTTTGTAGTCCTCTGTAGGCGATGCCATTCTTCATCATTGCTGTATAATTTTACATTTCACTATATTGCACACCACACTTTTTTTCTTTTCTTTTTTTCTACCACCGCTCCAAGCTTGCTCCTGTGATGGACTGCAATCTCAATACAAACTAGTAGTCCATCACTGGAGGCATTTTTTAAAATGTATTTTATTTTGCATCCGATTAACCGATTAATCGAACTTAATAATCGGCTAACTAATCGATTTTGAAAATAATCATTAGCTGCAGCTCTACTGATGTCTTCTAAACTCTGTACAAAATTAAAAATGTCAAAGTACAGCTGGGGCTTAAATGTTTCACCTGAAATTGTCCGAGTGCAGTGTGGACCATGAGTTTTCTTCAGTAGGGAACGTCCCTAGAACATGCAAGTTCATATTTCTGTTCTCCTGTGCAGGCATTGCAGAATGAATGACTTTCCCTTTCTAATTTACAGGTGGAATCTGACATCTTGCGGGACAAGTGTGGCAAGTTCTGAATGCAGCGAGGAATTATTTTCCTCTGTATCCGTCGGGGATCAGGATGATTGCTATTCCCTTCTGGATGACCAAGACTTCACTTCCTTTGATCTTTTTCCCGAGGGTAGCGTATGCAGTGATGTCTCATCATCCATCAGTACATATTGGGACTGGTCTGACAGCGAGTTTGAATGGCAGGTAATTTGCAGACTGACAATTTAGAGGTGAAGCTCACCTAGATCTCATTAGGATGGCTCCTGCTGATTGTTATGCATTTCACTTTTCATTTTTGACATATAAATTAGCCTTTTTTGGGGGAGGGGAATGAGGGTTGAGCTACTACAGAAACCTGTGTGTGTGTCATACTGTAAAAGTGTGCGGCAATTATTGAAAACAAAATCAGCAAAATAGAATATATGTTCCAATAAACAAATGTAACGTGTAATCGTGTGTGGAAAGGAAAGCACTCTACTCCTAAAATTCAGGGCGGTCTATAATGCATACTATGACAGGACCTCTAATGGTTGCTCTGGGACACATCTCTCCCTATACACTCGGTCTCCATCTTTATCACAAAGGGTGATGGTCACTGGCTATTGGGTAAGAAAAGGGGAGAAGGGGTGGCCCACAGTGTATCTGTTATAGATTGTTTTGGATCTTTGGGGTGCTCTGCAAATAAACTAGTCATTTTTGCTTGCATTGTGTTTTAAAAGAGAACTATGGCCAAACCTTTTTTGGCTGTAGCTCTCTTTAGCTCTCTTTAGCTCTCTTTAGTTCTCTGTAGTTCTCTTTACTAGAGCTGCAGCTAACGATTATTTTCAAAATCGATTAGTTAGCCGATTATTAAGTTCGATTAATCGGTTAATCGACTAATGTCCTTATGTGACCCAGAACTCAGCATATAGCGCGGTATCGCCTGCTATATGCTGACAGCGCAGAGCCGCGCTGCAGCCTGGAAGGATCCCGCTAATATTGTCGTGATCCACCCTGCTGAAAGCTGGCTCTGCCTCTCTAGAGCCAGAGCTAGCTGTGCCCGCCCCCTCCTCAATCTGTCCCCCCCAGTCAGTGCTGGCAGAAAGGGAGAGGGGAGGGAGGAATCCCTGCAGGGAGTGATGACTAACAGTCTCTGCAGGGAAAAGATCGCTTTGTTTTTGCTCAATTCTCGATCAGTAGAGCTGCTCCGTGACAGCTGCAGTGTCACACATCGGCTCCAAGTATGAGGATGAGTGTATTTCACTCTATCCATAATCCCCTTTAACTTGACCAAGTGCATAGGAACATTTTGAGTAAACCATTTGTCTTCCAGACGTTGTTAGTGAGAGCTGAGTAAAGCTTACCATCTTCTTTCTCTTTAGTTACCTGGAAGTGACATAGCCAGTGGTAGCGATGTGCTATCTGATGTCATACCCAGCATTCCCAGCTCTCCCTGCCTTCCCTCAAAGAAAAAGAACAAACACCGGAATCTGGATGAGCTCCCTTGGAGTGCTATGACAAACGATGAACAGGTAATACCACATCAACCACGGCACTGTATATATTTTCATCTGTGATTTAGAAACATGTAGGTTTCAATACACTCGAGATTTTTTGCAAATCTTTCTGTACTACTTTGGAGTACTAGTTGAGTAGACCGTTATTCTAGATATAAATATTTGTGTCTCCATCCTGCTGGTGCTGCTTACCCCCTCTACATTCATCTATGATTTTGTAATTGATTTGTGCATTAATGCTTGTACTACGTGGCAGCTCTTCATTCAACGTGAACCTAATCGAGCTCTAGGAGTACACACCAGACACTTATAGGTGTCTGTATATCAGGTCCTTCCTCTTTGCACACTCTGGGTGGCCAGAATGCCTGAGCACTTAGCGAAACAATTTCTGGGTCCCATGAGCTTTGTCTAATTCCTCCCCATTTATCTAAGACTTGTTATTGGCCCATTATTTACAGGACAACCTTACTGGCCAATAGCGTTTATGACATAAGGAGATGGAAAGGGGTGGGACCAAACATCTGATCCAGTTGACCCAGCAAGTAAGGGCCTAGTCACACCAGACATTGCACTAGGCGTTGATCCCAGCACATCGCACTGTTTTTGTTGTTGTTTGAACTTTATTGCAATGTCACAAGTTTTATTTTCATTCAGTTCTACGGGCACAGCGGGGTACCGCTTCGCTGAAAAAACAGCGTGCCATATTTTTAATTTTTTTTTCCCCAGCACACGCCCCTTTGTTTCCATCGCAATGCGGTGGTGTGAATCGAGTCCGTCCATGACAAGGCAAATTGTCTTGTCTTGTATTGGGGCAGCGCTGGAAACAAGGACCAGCGCAGCACCAATGCAGATGGTGTGAATGGACCATAAGGGTTTTTCTGAGCATCTGGGGTTCTTAATCTTTGCAAGTTCTCAAAAGATAGGAGCCAGCAAGAATGCAACATATTAACTTCTCAAACCCCTGTAGCAGCATTTAATTTCTACCCATGTCCTTCCCCACAGCAGCCTTTTATACATTTCTCTTATTTCTGCTATGCCTACTTACCAGAATGGCCACCGGAGTGTCGTGTGTTTTGCTCTATATGACTTATGGCCAGTACTTTGGCAGTGTTCACAAGTAGATCTGCTATGTCCGTTTTCATAGTCCCATTTACACCAGCCCCACCCCTATTCATTTCTTTAGCATGCAGTGTGCGTGTACAAGAATAAATGAAATCCTGCCCAGTTATACACATATTTAGTTTGTTGACTGGCATTTTATGTTTATATTATGTGCCTAAAAATTCAGTGACATTTGTGAGTTTTGTGGTTTACTGATACTCTAATCCTTTGAGTTCTTGTTCTCTTAGGTTGAGTACATTGAATATCTCAGTCGAAAGGTCAGCACAGAGATGGGTCTACGGGAACAACTTGACATTATAAAGATAATTGATCCTACAGCGCAGATCTCCCCTACAGACAGCGAATTTATCATCGAACTGAACTGCCTGACTGATGAAAAGCTGAAACAGGTTTGTTGGGCAGCTCTTATATTTCCAAAACAAAACAATGAACTGTAGATTGCACCACAAATGTTTATAAAACACTTTCTCCAGAAGAATGCACTCCAGATAATGGACATTGCTCTTGTTTTTGATTTCCAACCAGTAAGGTTGTGGACATGGTTTGCTAAGTCATCATACTTTAGCGTGTGTTTGGATCTGTGCACACTGGTGACTTTAAGCTTGGATTGTATTCCTAACTGAGAGATAGAAGCACAATACTTTTCTTCTTTTACTTTTCTGTTTGTCCCATAAACAAGTACAACAATTCTTAGGTTGCTTCTTTAATTTCCTGTCCTGTTTTAAAAAAAAATACATTGTACAGTTTTGATACTGGTTTGATACCGATTTTCTTAAGTTGTAGATGGAAAGCAAATGAAAAGTTTGGGGTTCATTTTATCAGGTCTCCGTCTGCCATCAGGTCTCTTTCTGCTATTTGTCTTGTGAAATAACTAGAGAACATGTAACAGTTGGGAGAAGTCTAAGTAAAATTTAAATCACTGTTTATAAAAGAATAATTCATAAATGGACTGCCGGTAAAGAAAAAATCAAACCATAATGAAATAAACTTATGTTTCTTCTTATTATGAAACACATTTCTTGACAATTTAGGTTTTACATAAAACATTTAATGGGGACTCTGTCATGAAAGAAAACTTTAGGTATTCATTGCTGACCCTCTCATGAATATACTGCCCGTCTGGCTATCACAGACATCCTTGGCCTTCAGTACTTTCTAACTCGTAAACTGGGAACATGTATTCAGACTGGGTCCTTAATGTGTCCCCCAAGATAGTCTCTAAAGCTGGCCTTACACGTGAAAAGGTTATCTTTTAGTCTGTTCTGACTTTGGTGCAGATGCCAGCTGGTCAGCCTCTAGAGGGGAAGAATGGTCAGTGGAACAGTTCTGAATACTTTGCCCAATTTCTGTGCTGGTGGCAATATCTTGCCTATCCACCCATGTATACCTGTGAAATCAGAAATGCAAGAGTTCTTTTGAATTATTAGTAGATCTGATTAAAACCTATATGGGTTCTGCCTTGTAGATTTGGTTTAGGTCTGTATGCTTCCCTCTCTCCAATTCGTATAACCATTATGGCTTCTTGTATTTTCTCAGGTCAGGAGCTACATCAAGGAGCATAGTCCTCGACAGCGATCCACACGAGACAATTGGAAAAGGACCAGTTATAGTACAGCCAGCACAAGTGGTGTGAGCGGAGCCAGCGTGAGTAGCAGTAGTGCTAGTATGGTCAGCACAGCCAGCAGCACGGGTTCTAGCGGGGGTCACTCGGCTTCTAACTCAAGTGCCAACATGAGTCGGACTCACAGTGACAGCAATCTGTCTGCCTGTGCAGCGGAAAGAATAAGAGATTCAAAGGTAAGAATCCTTCTCTGGTTTTCAATCTTTCCTGTAAATCGTTTGTTGTATATGTAAATGAGGCCAACTTAAATATTCATTAACTTCTTTTAAAGGAGTAATGTACACACTTTGCTGATCATAAGGAAATGTTGGCCATGTTTTGACTTGTTTCTATTTTTATTGGCCAGTATTTGTGGCATTCCTGTCATCCAGTACATGTTAGCATTGGGTAACAGCTGGGCTGTCAGTGGAATACCAAAGCTGTAATTAAGGTCAAATACAATCTTCCTTAACATATTTTTAAGGAGTAATGTTCACACTTTGCAGATAATAAGGAGATAAATGGTCATCTTTTTAAAAGTTTCCATTTATAGGGAAAAAAAAAGAATTTAATTGACTTCTAATACACTTGGTGTAATGCTGAGTTTCTTTGCTCAATTTTAAGTATAAAACCCTTTATAAAAGCATTACCACCTGGTTTGTATCACCTTATTTTGGTTGCTTCTTGACATTTGTTTCAGCCATTATTCCACTTGTATCTTTTTTGCTTTTTAAGACTTCCCCAGATCACTTGTTTATATGCATTTTTATATGTCAGTTTTGCAAGCCATTTTAAACGCATATAAACACACCCTATTGTAAATGGGGCCTTATGATTTCAGTTTACAAGCAGAAACTTCCCTGAATCTTCCACAAGTACCAACTGGTTGAGAACATGTGGTACAATGTGGTCATAATGTGAATAATAGTCATTTAAAATATGAAATGAATGTAAACCTTTGTGAAATTATAGTTTCAACAAGAGATCCACCCACTGTTGTGTAGCTAATGTAATATGAAAAATTGTCAAATCTCTGCCAAAGGCCTCAGATTGCCTCTCAGCAGTTGGAATTCATGCAGTCATCTATTTTAAAAAAATAAGTGTGTGCGTGTGCATACACAAGTAAAGGATGGACACCGGCACTCCAAAGCAAGTTCAGTACGTGTTTATTAACGCACTAGTTGCAAGTAGAACACTCTAAACAACGCTTCGGGGTCTCACAGAATCCCCTTCATCAGGCAAACAAGTGAATGAAGGGGATCCTGTGAGACCCCAAAACGGTGTTTATAGTGTTCTACTTGCAACTAGTACGTTAATAAACACGTACTGAACTTGCTTTGGAGTGCCGGTGTCCATCCTTTACTTATATTTTGTCGGAAAGCCACCTGCTGCACCCACCTTCCATTTTTGGAGCAGCGGCTCTGAGTGCGATGGGTGCACGGGCTGTGTACATGCATGCATACACACACATGATTTGGGACTTTGCAGGATACATGTACCAAGAGATATATGACCATAGCTGTATCTTTCTTCCAAAATTATATTGTTTGCTTGTTTGAAACAGGCTGCCAGGCTCCCCTGCAAATAGTTTCTAAACTGCTTCATGGTTACCTCTGTTTTCGACAAATGGTGAGAAAAGCTATTCTCTTCTGTAGCACCTTCTTGGTTCTATTTTTTTCTTTCATTCTTGCGGCAGGGTACGATCTATGTCTTGGAAACGCACCTTGAGCGGTTCATGTGCTATCACACACAATACTAGTCAGTTTAAAGCTGTTTTCATAATAACCTGGTTCACAGAGCAATCCTTTTTTAGCAGGTTCACTAAACGATTAGCAAAAGGAGGTCTGCGTTTTGATTCTGGATATCACTGCCTGTCCTTAGTCTTTCATTCAAATATGTGACGCTGTGCTGTCACCCAACACAACAGTCATTAGTCTTTGCTTAGTGCAAATAAGTGGTAGGAAATGTTGTTTCTATGCTTCTTTGTACCTTGAATTACATTGTATACTATGTGCTTTAATTTAGAAACGATCAAAACAGAGAAAACTGCAGCAGAAGACATTGCGGAAGAAACAGCTGAAGGAGCAGAGGCAGGCTCGGAAGGAGAGACTCAGTGGTTTGTTCCTAAACGAAGAAGTGTTGTCGCTTAAAGTTAATGAGGAAGATCACGAAGGAGATGTAGATGTACTCATGTGACATGGGTGAAAATAGCAGTGTTCTTAAGTCTCTACAAGGCCAGGGTATTTAAGTCAAATAAAATATGCATAAATGGGGTCTCCTATCCTATTCCGTAGGTTCTAAATTTGGGGTCTCTCAATGTGTGCTCTTGCCTGTGTTTGTCCTGCTTGCCACTGAATTAGAGTATAGAAACTAGTTTGGATTTCGTCTAAAATCTTTCAGTTCATCTTTAACCACAGATCCTCTCTCTCTTGTATTGGGTTAGTCATCAGTTCCCCTGCAAGTTGTTCTAGTTCTCATCAGGGGTGTTACCTTTTCATGGCAATGAAAGTAATGTATGAATACAGATACTCAAAAAAAAAAACCAGACACACGTTTGTGTTTAAACTATTCATTTCAATTGGCCTACTTAATTGGTGTAAATGCAAAAGATTTGCAGATTTTTTTTCTTCTTAACAATAAGCAATATGATGATAATGGAATCCATTTAAATGAAGAGCTTTTACATGTTAGTTGTGCTTTACTGTTCTAAAACGCATGAGTTTTACTGCTGTAAAACACACAAGTGAGACTGGACCATCATATAGGTTACTAATTATTGCGGCTGTACCTCTATCTGCTATGCACTGCACTGTAAAGACTAGCTTACATAGGCTCTAGTTTGTGCAGACTCATCTGAAAATAAGTGTGCATAGAAAGTATTTACAAAGCTTCAAGCCAGTTGTTTTAGTCTGGGAGTGTTGAGAAGTGACCAATCGTAATGGGAAAACTGTTTCTTTCAACAATCTATTAGCAGGCTTTCTGAAAGCTATGGGTTGGGATAAAGCTTGATAAAAGCCTGCTGATGACTTGTCTAAAGTGACATTCAGCACTTCCATTATGATTGACATTCAGCATTCTTTCATTTAAAGGCCTCAGGAAAGCTGCTTGAAGTTTGCTAAATGCTATATGCATGCCTTGTTAACACTTGCTGTATACATTACTATTAAGACTAACCTTTACAAGCTTACAAAATAACTATGGGGTAAACTTTTTATCCCAGAGTTCTCTTTATGCTAATGTCCTCCCATGACCCAAAGCTCAGTATATAGTGGGCTATAGCCCGCTATATAATGAGAACGCCGTAGTCGGGATGGATCCCGACAATACTGTCAAGATCCACCCAGCTGGCTAATTGACCACAGGCTCTGCCTATCTCGAGGCATAGCCAGCTGTGCCCGCCCTCTCCCTCATCCATTCCTCCAGTCAGAGCTGGAAGATCAGAGAGTGGAGTGGGGGAATCCCTGGGGGGAACGGTGACAGACAGTCACTTCCTGACCTATAGAGTGGACGTGTAACAGTTTAAATATCACATGTTGGCTCTAACTATGAGGATCAGTGTAAATAACTTGCCTCTTAGTTCTCCTTGATTCACAGTGTTCCATGTGTATGCAGTGTCATGGTAATGCACATGTGTAGGTGGAAATAATAGGATTTCTACTTGACATGCATTTTCAAGCAGCAAAATGCAAGAGTTTTGCTGGATTGAAATAGACAAGTGTAAAAAGGCCCTAAAGTGTACCTGTAGGCAAAGTTTTAAAAAAGAAATGTATGTACTATGGCAATAGAATCAACACAGCAATGTTCCCCCTGTAACACAGTTTTGTTACCTGTTGATCCTGGCAGTAGATCCTTTATCTTTTATATTAACTGTAATAGGCCAAGCTGTCCATCAAAGATGATGGATATTCACATTTACTGGAATACCCTTTCTCAGTTGCTGAATGGTCAGAGCAGCTGTCAATCAAACCACAAGGGCATTGCTTGCAGTGAGCTGGATGAAAGCACAAACAGACTACCGCCCTGCAGAAATGGGAGCTGGTAAAAGAAAAGGCCTCAGAGTGTAGCAACTGGCAGGATCAACCTTTCCTGACATTACAGCTATACCTCACTTAATGAGCCAGATCAGTTCCTACGACTAGGTCGTTAAACGAATTGGTCGTTAAGCGAGGATCTGTGTACAGTACAGTACTGTATAGTGTTGGAGATGTACTTTAAATCTGTAAATACAGTACTTACCGAGACTAGCAACAGAGAGCAGAGTACAGCACTGAAGTCGGTGAAACTCCGATGCCACGTTCCCGCACATACGGTCGGAGAGCTGGTCGTAAGTGCGAGTGGTCGCAAAACAGGTAGGTCGTTAAGTGAGGAATAGCTGTAGTATAAAGAACCTTGCACAACTACATTTACAAAGCAAAAAGGGAGCTATTTACTCAACTTTACCTACATTGTCAGCCTTTGTGAACAAGGCTATTAGGACCTTAAAAAACTACTGCCAAACAGCATTTACTATTTGTATATAGTATTAGGTTATGTATACAGCAGAGGGGAAAATTCCTGTATATGGAGATTTAAGTCAGATACTGTTTACAAGGAAAGCAGCTACCCAGCCACAAATTGCATCAAAAATTGATAAAGAGCACATTGAAAGACCTTAATATACTCAACCTGTAGATATTGGCTGTTTTCAGCACTATAATATTTCCTGCAGTGCTGGTTACCAGCAAAACGGCTAAGTCCTGGCTCTGCTCGGGGCTGCCTTGGAGCCCCCCCTTTTTGTAACCTTTTGTCAGCATCTTTTACTACTTTGCTGAAGCTAAGTTTGCCATGCTTGGAAATATAATGGATCAACTACTAATCATTCACTGATTGGGTCTCCTGTTCAAAGTATGCCCTCTGCAATGTGGAGGCTTAGAAATTTGGCACAGACTTGGGAAGAACACTGTACTTTGGGGTTTGCCTAATTCAGATCGTATCAAGATGGAAACTTTCAAACGACTCTAACTGTATATCTGTATATACTGATGTCTCTGCGCTGCAGGTATATGTAATTAATTGCTGCTGATGGTGGGGATAGGCCTGTAGCCCTGTTACAGTATCTCTGCTGATAATTTATATTCTGTTCTGTGGGAAATGTTTAAACTTTATATTTTTAGTATTCAGCATTATTTTTTTCTTTCTGATGTCTTATGTTTGTTTAAGGCTGTGTCAGCAATCCTTCAAAAGAAACAGATTGTTCAAGGAAGCATCCGAAAATCTGTCCATAGACTATTGAAGGAGCTGGTCGGAAATTCTTCGCCCCAAAAGAGCTGTCTTTGGGTTTCCCGACAGCTGCCGCCGGCTGCTATCACAGTACAGTGAAGACAGCGGGAGATTCCTTGATCAACGCTTGTGAGCGTTGATGGAGAAATCTGTTCTATTATGTCTGATACTAGCTGCTCCTACCTTTCCTGTGCCCTCCAGAAGCTTGGAATCATGGGTACATGTTGATTTCCTGAAAGTTTTTTATTTGCATGGGACTAGGCACCCTCCCCATGTTACAGCGTTCAGTAGCCAATTACTGTATTATGGAGGAGTGAACGCACACGCCCTCTATCTGGAAATACTGGGATTTTTTTTTTTTGTGGCAGATCGATGAGGGAAAGCTGCACCTCACGGTGCCTATTACACTGTCCGTTTTATTTGGAACCTTTCTTCATTGATACGTGTTCACTAGACACTTTTGTATGAACAAACATATTTGACAAGTGTTTCAATATAAACATTGCATTGAATCTGAGCTGTACGCTTTTAGGTATGTGCTTTTTTTTTATTTTTTTTTATTCTACTATATTTTACTTTTGAAAGAACAACTGCAAACACACAAGTGTACACCTGACAATGCTACAGTATAGTCACCAAATGGTACCTGCACATACCTTTTACTTGCATTCTCTTTAGGCCGAGTTAATGCTAAGATGTTTTTCTTACTTGTACAGTATGTATATGTACACTCCGATCTAGGATTTTTTGTTGTGATTTTTGTGTCAATTTTCCCTGTAAAGTGTGTAGTCATTTTGAGAAAACGGTGCATTCTATTCGGTGGAATAAAAAGGATTCATCCCTGCAATGTCTGTCTTGTAGCCTTTATAACTGATACCTGTGTATTATCATTGAAGAGACAATTTAAAGACGGCTTAGGCTGCGTTCACACATTAGCGAAACGTGCAAAACACAAAAACCCATACATTTTAATTGAGCTTGTTCACACCTGTGCGGCACGAAAACGCACATCATGCAAAAAAGTACAAGCGTGAAATTCTGGGCGACTTCCGCCTATTCTAGCTATAGTAGATGTGTGCGTTTTTGGCCCGCGCTGAAATCAAAACGCTAATGTGTGAACGGAGCCTGAGAGAAATGTATGAGCTACAATTGCTGACCACCTTCTGAAAATGCTGGTTGCTTGATAATCGCTGTCTTCAATACTGACAGTCACTGACCTGTAAGTATGTAGCAATTGAGGCCCAAGGCAGACATTTTATGGGGACGGAGAGGATTTAAGGTTGTGCAATTTCTGTTTGGACCTGAAAATTGTGACATTGGGGGTAAGTAATTTCACATTCCCTGCATCACACTCCGCTGACTGCTACAATGGTGAAAGCACAAAGATCAGTAATATGCAGTGTAACTTTTTTTCATCTGCCACACGGAGAAGCAATGGCTGAATTTGCCCAACTCACTTAAAGACAGTGTATAGTGGTTTTCTTCTTTATAATGGCTAATTTTTTTCTTCCATTTTTAGGTTGGTAAATATGAAATATTGCATATGATTCTTTGGAGTTCACACCTACGCAGGGCGAGAACACGGATCCTCGTTCGTGTGCATTTTTGTTTGTTTGCCGCGCGTTCCCCCATTGATTTTCAATGGGTTCATATACACACAACAAAAAAGCTCCTGTAGTATTTTTGTGGTACGCGCAGGTGTGATTGGGGCCCTAATGTTGACTTATTTCAATCTGCAGGTAATGCTTCTTTAAACATGTATTCCAGGCTATTAGTCAATGCTTTAATGAAAAAACCCCAAAAAGCCTATGAACAACACAAAAGCAGTCTAAAGACAGCTAGGGTAGGGTGCTAGGTGGTGTCTTAAAGGGTTAATAAAGCCTTGCATGTTTCTGCATATATCTACCGCTAGCAAGTAGTAGATATATGCAACAACATAAAAATAAAATAAAGTTACCAAACGGCTTGAAACTTACCTCCATCTCCGCCACTCTCTCCAGTCCGAAGATCAGAAAATTCTTGGGCAGCCGCAAAGGATCATGGAGCATGCGCAGTAGAGATCTTCGGCCGGGAGAAGAGGAGAGACGCAAGGTAAGTCAATGCAGCAGCGTGCACCCGCACAGACTCCATGAGACAGGAAGAGACAAGAGTAGGCGCTGGATCAGAGACCGGCACCAGCACTGGAAGGACTCCTGAAAACTACTGGAAAGAAGATGATGATCCTATCAAGTGGCATCATACACCAGCATGGTGGGGTTGTTATGATTTTTGTTTTACTTTAATATAACTTTAAGACAGTGGTTCTCAACTTTTCTAAGGCCGGGACCCCTTGGTAACATTTGCCAAGTTGTGGTGACCCCCAAAGGTAAAATTTAGGGCTCCTGCAGCGATATCTGGAGGCGTGGCAGGAGAACTGACACTGCTGCGCTAGGAGAGGGCTGAGGAGGACTCTCACCTTGCACAGCGACCCACAGGTTGAGAGCCACTGCTATAGGCAAAGACAGGCACTGAGACATTTCCCGATCTCTGCAGCTGCGGACCGGGAAAATGGAATGCGTAGCTTGAGGTGTGTTTTACATATTTTTTTGCTTGAATACATACATATTGCACCCGCCCTCTGCTGCTGTCAATCACTAGAAGGGGACCTGTTGGAGAACTTCAGGTCCCCCTCTGCTGATTGGCAGCATCAGAGGGTGGGTGCAATAGCTAGTTTGCTATTGGCTTTTGCAAAGTGAAATAGCCAATAGGAATCTGGCTATGCAATCCTATGGTGGTTTTTTTTTTTTTTTCTGACTTACTGCGGCCCCCAATTAAAAAAGAAAAAACAGAGCAGAGAAAGGTCCCGACCTTTCCGGGAGAAAGTGTTTCTCTCCCGGCGGCCGAGAGCCACTAGGCGACCCCTGGCAAATCGTCATTCGACCCCCGAGGGGGTCCCGACCCACAGGTTGAGAACCACTGCTCTAGGAAAACCCATTGTAAATACTGTCATGATTGTGTGCTGTATCAAAACTGAAGTCAAGCTTTGGTCCACCCTGGTCCCCTTCTTCCTTTTTTTTTTAAATAATTGCAAGTGTATATACTGGGGTTTTTTCCCCTAGATTCTTCTGGCCAGTACACTGATGTAATGGCTCCTTTCTCTTTTCATGTGGTTGCTGTGGACAATGCTTATTTCTGCACTCAACAAGGCACTCGCATAATGTTCACCATTCAGTGCAGTAGTATAATGTGTTCAGGTTACATAATTAATTTTTTTTTCTCAAAATGTGATTCTTTTAAATTTTTTGTATTAGTTATATAAAAAAAAATATATATTTTTTTAT
>NW_017307713.1:318899-337332 GCF_000935625.1 Nanorana parkeri
GACCATTGTAAAGATCGCTCTTCTATATTTTGGATAGCATGCATGCTTTTTTGGGAACTTGCTGTCACAGTAAAAGTTGCCACTCGAATGCCTAACACAAGCAAAATCTCAGTGCAACTGTGCATGGTCATCTGTAGGGGAACTGATTTCAGAAACAAAGCCTTTAAATTCATGGGTAATAAATTGTACAACATATCTGGACATCAGAAATATACATATACAAAAAGAAAAACTTTTTTCTGGATTTACGCTTTACTGTTATTCTGCTATATACTATTTGGCCACAAGAGGGGGCACTTCTAATACCTTCTATTAAGACAATGATAGAAGGTGAAAAGAAAACTTGCAGCTCGGGTATACTTATCATGTACTGGCTTATAGTCACTGTCACCCATGTGCATTTAGTTTAGAAGAGGAATGTGTCCGCTATTAAAAGTACATGGGGCCGGTGGATATCTAAACCCTAGGTTATTGAGGCAAGTTTTCATACATTTAATTAAATCTATTAACTTTAGGAGTAACATTTCTTTTTCTAGAAATGTCAGCAAACGGCCACTTTTCACGCAAAAGAAGGTAATACATTTAAAAAAAACAATTATCAACAGGCCCTGAATTATTCTGCATCTGTTGCTTGTCTATAAGTTGGCACATTTGTGGTTACTGTTGAGGGAAATTATATAACAACTCAGAGCCAAGGAATCAATGGTATGGGAACATAAAGAAATGTTGCCTTTTAGTTGAAGATTCTACAAATATGCTGCAATAGAGTTATTTATCAAAGGGTCAAATGAAAAAGCCAAAAAAATAAACCGTTGCAGATCTGAGCCTAATATACAGAAAATGGTCTGAGGATTGATTGAATAGTGTAAATTTGTTATTTTGAAAACAGGCTTGCTTATATAGCAGAGGGCCTGTGGCCTTTTAAACATTAAATGAAAAGGATTAGCTAACTAAATATTATCCTGACCTTGTACTTATATTTAGTTTCTTATTACACATATGGAGGCTGGCTCTGGCTCCAGTGACTTCTTAAAGAGTGATCTGGAAGTATGCAGAACGCAAAAGTCAGAACTTTTGATCTCTATGCTTGTTCTGAGTAGAGCTGCAGCTAACGATTATTTTCAAAATCGATTAGTTAGTCGATTATTAGGTTCGATTAATCTGTTAATCGGATAAACCATAAAATAGAGTTCAAAAAAAGGCTCCAGTGATGGGACTACTAGTTTGTATTGAGGTTGTAGTCCATCACAGGAGCAAGCTTGGAGCGGTGGAAAGAAAAAAGAAAGATAGTGTGGTGTGCAATATAGTGAAATGGAAGGTGTAAAATTATACAGCAATGAATGCAGAATACCACCAGCTATAGAGAAATACAACAAATCCCAGCAAAAACTGATAAAAAAAAAGTACTAAAGCCACTGGATCTGCATGGCTACAAGTGAATTTGTATTTGCTAAATAAATATTCCCTTTACACTCCCAATGAAGGGTTACAAGATGGCTGCATGCATTCCTCATCCCTCCAAGCATTCATGCAGGACTGTACAGAGAAGCTGCTCTTCTCTGGTTCCTAGGTATCCTCAGGCTTGTGATTGAGACAAGTTGTAGACTTTTATCTCCAAGAACGAGTATGGAGACATCGGCCCAATTTCGCATGACTTACACTCCCCAGGAGAATACCTTATGGCTGTCACTGGTGCATGTGGTGCTTCTGAGTGTAGCAATGGTACCTACTCAACAGGGTGATTTGCTAGTTGGAAAATGAAAATTGTGCAAGTGCCTCTGGTTGCCAGAAGTGGTTATTATTAATGCTTTTAAAGAGAGAAGAACTATTTGATGATCATAGAAGATACTCAAAATCAGTTGCATTGTTTTCTTTTGTCAGGCGGCTTGTCGGCAGCCTTATGTCACTTACAGAGGCAATCCAAGACAAGCTTCTCTAGGCAATTTGGCTCAGGCAGGCTTCCACATAGCAGTCTCTGCCACCAGGCAGCCTCTATCAAGGCAGTATTTTCCTCTTCCATCCTTCTCACGGGTGAGCACCTATAAACCCTTTTCTTACCTCCCACTAATTCTTTTTTACAAACACCTTTTTATTTTTCATAATAATTATAATGTATTCACTTATTTTCATGTCTTACATAACACATCATACAGTTTATAGTTTACAATATATTATGCTAGTTTTCAGCACCAGAGACATGGTATTAGGTTTTCATGACACAAGGCTTTTGGTGCTGGTAAGAAGTCCAAAAAAACCTGCTCATAAGTTAGTGCCAGAGGGGCCTGGCCCTGGTCCATAGGCCTACACACACTGGCGGAACTACCAGGGTCGCAGCGGTCGCAATTGCGACCGGGCCCCGGCGTTCGGCCACTTTCGGGGGGATCCCCCCCTCCCTCTCCTCTGTCTCCCTGCTTGTATTGTCATCTAAATCAAACTATTGCTCAGTCTTATAGAATCACTAGTAATTCTTTTGATTGTATAAGACTGAGCAATTACAGGGACCCTCTGCACCCCTCCTGACACCCTCTGCACCCCTCCTGACACCCTCTGCGCCCCCCGACACCCTCTGCACCCCTCCTGAGACCTTCCGCACCCCTCCTGTGACATTCCGCACCCCTCATGACACCCTCTGTACCCCTCCTGAGACCTTCCGCACCCCTCCCGGGACATTCTGCTACCCCTCCCGGGACATTCCACTACCCCTCCTGAGACCCTCCGCTCCCCTCCTGGGACCTTCCGCTCCCCCCCTGGGACCTTCCACTCCACCCCTGGGACCTTCCACTCCCCTCCTGAGACCTTTCTGCACCACTCCTGAGACCCTCCGCACCCCTCCTGACACCCTCCGCACCCCTCCTGACAACCTCCGCACCCCTCCTGACAACCTCCGCACCCCTCCTGACAACTTCTGTACACCTCCTCAGACCCTCCCGGGACCTTCCACTCCCCCCCTGGGACCTTCCACTCCCCTCCTGAGACCTTCCGCACCCCTCCTGAAACCCTCTGCACCCAGGACCGGATGTCCTGGTAATGCATTATAGTTGGGGGGTAGGGGTTCCTGGTGGCATTCTGCATAGCTGACTTACTATAATGTATTGCTGGGACTTGTAGTCCCGCATAGCTATTGCTGGGACTTGTAGTCCCGCATAGCTGGTGGTATTCTGCATTGCTGTATAATGATTATACAGCAATGCAGAATACCACCAACTATGTGGGACTACAAGTCCCAGAGGGCCCTTCATGGTTTCTTGCACCGGGGCCCTGAAGGTTCTAGTTACGCCTCTGCCTACACATGAAAGGTTTCCCAGAAAGACCAACCATGTTCACGAGTTAGCTGGATGGCAGAGATGCCTTCTATACTCGATGGCCAGCTTAACCCATAAGTTAAACATGAACTGGTAGAACACAGCAACAGGTTCACTTAACTGCTGCACATACCATTTTACGCTATGCTCCCGTGATGCTTTGTACGAGAGAAACCCCTGGTACTTTGGAGTAGGGAGAACATGGGACCCATTTCCCTTCCTTCTACATGACAGTGCTGGTGCTTAGTAATTGGTTACTTTGGCAGCAAGTGTCCCGTAAGGGGGGAAGGGAAAACTCAGCCCTGCGTTAACGCCAAGCCTTGACTTGGATATTCTCTTTTCACCAAGAAATTAAAAGGAAGGTATGTACAGCAAGAGAGTGGCAGATAATAAACTGTTACTTTGCCACCTGCATGGATATAGCTCTAATCTCTAAAATTAACTCCTGAAATGCCACACTTACCATATCCAATGCCAAATCTGCACAGATTTCACAGTGCTCATAGTGATCTGAAGTTAGGCTTTTAATACATGTATTAAAGCTTGATGTCACGGCTCGCTCCGCCCATCCGTTTACTTTCGAGCAGAAATGTCATTTTGCGGCAAGTTTTCATCGGGATCGACAGTCGTCATGCGGCGGGACTTTTTTTATTTGGGCGGGTCGCCGGGCGTCGTGCATCGTGATTGACGCTGGATTACATCGATGGAGCCTTTTTTTTTTAATTAACCAGTTGACATCCGCGGTGTTAAACCCCCTTCCCATCCAGGCCATATCAGGGGGTGCTGGTGCACATGTCTACTGTACAACACACACAGGGACCATGGGGAAGAAAATGCATTCAAATACCTGTGATGGACTATAATTTCAATACAAATTAGAAAAATTAATTTGAGATTGTAGTACATCATGGGAGCGAGCTTGGAGCAGTGGCTACTTTATAACACACAGGGACCATGGGGAACAAAAGTAGCCACCCTCCAGAAGGAAGGACAGTGTCCGTACCAATTCAGAGATGATTTGAAGATCTACAGCTGAGTGATATACAAATAAGATACACTTTTTTTAATAGTTACTTCAATGCATTTTTAAGATTTAACTCCCGAGTTTAATGTCACTTTAGGTATACCATCACCCTTCATCACGATACTTTTTTTTCTTTTACACACATGCACACAATGTATTTTTCCATTTCTCTGGTTCAATGAACAGGCACACTTTTATAATGTCTCTAGATCTTCTTACATTCTAATTTTCTGATGGCTGATAAAATAATCAGCAAAAATTGCTTTAAATAGTAGGCCCTAAGAAAAAAACACAAGTTCACAAGAAAAAAAGGCCATCAGAAATAAAATATTGAAACTGATAATATTCCTAATCAGAATATACCACAGCAAAT
Source organism: Nanorana parkeri (assembly GCF_000935625.1). Classification (NCBI taxonomy): domain Eukaryota; kingdom Metazoa; phylum Chordata; class Amphibia; order Anura; family Dicroglossidae; genus Nanorana; species Nanorana parkeri. The sequence continues at coordinate 323,599 of NW_017307713.1, forward strand.
ACCCATCCATTTACAGAGATAAAGAGCATAGTCTGTTACCCATCACCCTATTGAATAAATCTATCTTTTCCAACTCCACTGCATTAGCCATAATTTATCTGCAATGCATTATTTCATTTATATATTTGTACAGTGCATCAGCAAGATAAAGAAGTGCCAAAGTGTTTACAAGGAGAGACATCACTCTGTTTTAATTGCTTGCACATTTCCTGCATTCTCGAATGGTTAGAACTAATAATAGGGACTAGGCTTGTTGAATAAACGCATTAGCTTAGAAATTTCAAGCCTCTAACTGTTTTTGAAGAGGAAGATAGTTTCTAAATGAGCTTGGTAACATTGATTTGTGATTAATCACGGTACTTAGTGACTCATCTATGACCAGAGTACAACAAAAATGCCATGTTTGCTTAGTGGCATTAACACCATTTATCTCCAGTACATTCTCAAAATTGCCTTGTTGTCAATGTGAAGGTTGGGACATGTCTAAACAATCCGGGCACGAAAAGACTGATTATCTGTGGAATAGATTTTTCTTCATACATCACAAGGCATCAGATGGCGCTAATAATGACTTTAATCAACAGAGTTTATTCATAGAAGCTATTGAAGAAATGAATGCACAATCTGTATGTCACTAATGGAAGAGTTTGTGCTTCATCAGCTTGCTTAAGATATGGTGTAATCCTAGTAGCTTGTCATCCAATTTGGTCTTTCAATATTTTTTTTTATGGTTAGAAACACAAGTTTAAAGGCAAAAACTATCCAAAAGGTTTTTTTTTTAAATTCTCTGGTAGGTGAGTGCCCATTTTTGAAAGGATATTCTCAGTTTACATGTTGTTTCATGGTGATATTTTGTTTTCTGGCTCTTGGAGCCTGGTTGCCATTGTTCTCAGCCTGGGGCTTTTAGTACCAAAAACAACTAAAAGAAAAAGTAATCTAAGTATCCCTAACCCTAAATTATATGTAAGTGTAAAACAGACCCTATCACTTTACTTAATACATAAAATGAGCCCTAAATTCTTAAACTCCCTGCTAACATTAACTCTTGTCTGGACACTCAAAGTGACACTAAACTGAGGAGTTAAATCTTAAAAATGTATTTAAGTACCTTACAAAAAATGTAGTTTAATTGTGCATCACTCGGCTGTAGATCCTCAAATCATCTCTGAATTGGTGCTGACACTGTCCTTCCTTCTGGAGGGTGGCTACTTTTGTTCCTCATGGTCCCTGTGTGTGTTGTAAAGTAGCCACCGTTCCAAGCTCGCTCCCATGATGGAATACAATTTCAATACAACTTAAGAAAGTAAACGTGAGCTTGTAGTCCATCATTGGAGCGAGCTTGGAATGGTGGCTACTTTACAATACACACAGGGACCATGGGGAACAAAAGTAGCCACCTTCCAGAAGGAAGGACAGTATTAGCATACATTTAGAGATGATTGGAAGATCTACAGGTGAATGATACACAAATAAGCTACAGTATTGTTCAAAGTTAAGGTACTTGCATGCATTTTAAGGTTTAACTCCTTAGTTTAATGTCACTTTAAATATACTGAGCAGCCAATCGCCAGGATTGAACACTTTGTCAATGTGTTCTGACACAGAGCTTTGTCATCAAGTTCTGACACAGAGCTCATGTAGGGTTAGGAAGGCAGAGCATGGGTAAGCATGGATCGCTGGGAAGATGAGTATAAACTGGGCCTGAAAGGACAATATGACAGAAATGTTTTATCACTTAATTGTACACTAATGCTTTATCTAACACTTACATGTATTTCTTAATACTAAACCTGGACCCTAATACATAACTTATCACTTAATCCTCTAAAGTCTAACCTAACACTTTATACTCTTCTGCACAAATATGCAATACCAAAGCAAAACAGAACCAAAATCTCAGCACTGAAAAGCAAGGGTCCATTTGTTGGTAGTCTAGCAAACAAAAATTAAAAGAAACATACATTGAAGGAATATGGAGTCTACCATTGCTGACTACCATGTCATACTGATCCATCAGTGACCTGGAAAAAGAATGCAGTTCAGGAGTTCTGACTTTTCTGATGTCCCTACTTGTCCCTTCGTTTCTGTTTCTGATGGCCAGGACTGCAGAATAACAGAAGGAAAGTGAATATAAGCAGCTGGCAGGTTTGCTGTTAAAATATATATCGAAAGCCAACCCTTATTTTTTCATTTTGAATAGAGTAGGGAAGGGTTAAACCCTGTCAGTTTTTTTTGGCTATCTTTGTTGTTAAGTTTTGGCTTTAGATACACTTTATAACTGTTCTCTCCTGCACACAAGTTACATATTCCTATCATATATATTTATATTGTCTCTTACTTTGCATTTTTAGATTTTTACAATAAAGAATATTTAAAAAGCCGAGCTATAACATTTTATTCCTAATTCATATTGCTGACTACCAAGAGTAGAATAATTTTGTAACAATGAATGCCAAATTGAGATATCCAAACCTTTTGTCCATTGGATGTACATTATTTGAGTTCTATTTAAAACATCACATTATTGTGCCCCATTTCCTCTTGGATTGTCTTTATTGCTTGGTGTGAGGAAGGTGATTTTATGTTCCATAGAAATAATCTCAGTAAATTACACCTACAGTTACAATATCTGATTATTTTTTCGCTTTCTGAGCAGCTAGACAGATAATGTTGCAATCTATTTATTTACACTGTCCTCTGGGCACAGGGAGACTAGCTGGCCCATCTAAGAAGTCAATAGAAATAGACTGATACATTACACATTCAGTGAACATCCCAACCTTTACACTGATCATGTTTTAAGTGTCATGATGTGGATCATAATGGCTTGTTTTCATCACAGCTGATTAAGTGTTAATTTTTCCCACTCCTTCCAGCTACAAGTATCAGTAAAAAATGGCTTTTAAAATATATGATACTGATTTGTTTTTCATCTCGCTGACATGGTTGTCATTTGTGAAATGACATCAAATAATTTACCATGGTTGATTAAGTAAGGTCGTTCGCTCTTTCTGTACTGGGTCCTTTGTAAGAGATGTGCTGCAGGGTAAAGTATTCTTTTTCATACTCTAAGAAAGTCATTCTGAGTCACTTATTAGCTTTTTATAGGATGCAATGCAATCCAAATAAGTGTTTAATAATAAGAAAATATGGCTTTCACTAGACATTTCATGTGATTTTTTTATGGGCACTGGTATCCAATTGTGATGGGCTCAAACAGGAAGAGAAAATCATCATATTTAAACAGTTTGTGTAAATACAGCTTAACACTTTAGAATTTGTAGCTTTAAAGCTTATTTATAGAGCTTTTGTAATGTTTTCATTATTCTGAACTACATATGTCATTTCAAATACAGTAATACCTCGGTTTACGAGTAACCTGGTTTGCGAGTGTTCCGCAAGACGAGCAAACATTTCTGAAAAAGTTTGCCTTGATATACGAGCGATTGTCTTGCAATACGAGCAGGACGTGACGCCGGACGTGACGCCGATCACAGGGATTGTGGGTGATCATCTCGGTCATCTGTCCGTGCGACTGTATATACTGTACAATGGCCCCAAAGCCCAAAAAAGCTCAAAAGAAAGGCAGTAAGAAGGAAATGATAGCTGAAAAGAGAGGCGGTAAGAAGGAGATGATTACAGTGGCAGTAAAGAAGGAAATGATTGAGAAGTACGAACGAGGTATGCGAGTGACCGAAATTGCAAGATTGTATAAGAAGTCTACGTCGACCATTTGCACAATATTAAAAAAGAAAGAAGAAATAAGGGGGGTAGATGCAGCAAAGGGAGTCACAAGAATATCAAAGCAACGGCCACCTGTTCTGGAAGATGTAGAAAAGTTGCTTCTGGTTTGGATAAATGAGAAGCAACTAGCAGGTGATACTGTGAGTGAGAACATTATCTGTGAGAAGGCATCTTTATATTTTGTACAGTATTATATTACAGTGCAGTATTGTAATCATTTTATATGAATATTTTTGGGTTGTGGAACGAATCATCTGAGTTTCCATTATTTCCTATGGGGAAATTCGCTTTGATATACAAGCGCTTTGGATTACAAGCATGCTTCCGGAACGAATTATGCTCTTAAACCAAGGTATTACTGTACATTATTTGCCAACCTTAAGGCCCCATTCACACCAGGGTGACAGCATTTCAGCGCATTTTCCGCACGATTTTTGGAAGAGGGTTTCAGCCCTGTAACACCATTAAAAACGCCCAAAAACATGCTGGTCACCACGTTTCAATTGAAGTCTATATAGAAAACATGCTGATCAAAAGTATCTCAGGGAGCATGTCAGGCGACAGGTGTTTCAAAACACGCGGGTCCGTGCATTTGCATAAACGGTTCCCATAGCAATGTATGCGCTTTTTAATGTTGACGTTTCAGCACAGAAAAATCAGCGCAACGAAAATGCCCTGGTGTGAACGGGGCCTTAGTGCTTTGCTGAAAAAAAGTCTTGCTTACAGAGCGGAAGCTTAAATTACAAACACAGATGAATTGCTAAGAGTCATGACTCCACCCTCATTCAGTCACAAAGGGAGTATCTACTGCTGTGCTTTCTCTTTAGAAAACCCAGAATGATCTGCAAAAGCATTGTTATGGGTGCACACTGTATATATTTTGTTTGATGCATTTGATGATAGATCATGATGACTTATTTGATTTTTACAAGATCATTTGTGTGATCATCAACTGCCTCATAAATGCATTTTACATTTTTGCACTGTGCTTCCCTTTCACGCGCAATGCATTCCTATTGCAATCAATACAAGAAAGCCAGTGAAATGCAACTGACAAGAACAGGCTGCATTTTTGGTTTCTTTCAACCCACCTCACCATAACTGGTTAAACTTAGGCTACAAAAAAATCACTACAAACAGTGTAAGATTCTATTGCAGTTCTAATCTCTGCACACATTATGCAGACCCCAACTCCTGTGTTCAGAAACCCTAAATCCCTGTTCCCCATTCAAAGCTTGGAACTACAAAATGATGAACACAAGGAATCTCATTGTGTTCCATGGCCCCTGTTCACACCTGAGCATTCTGTTGCCTGTAGCAAAGCACTGTAATGTGCAAAGTAATGTATTTTGGGGTCAAAAACAGGTAAGCAGAATACATATTAATGGGAACTCCACTAAGGAAGTCAGAAATGGAAAAAGATTTAAGGGTCATAGTAGACCACAGATTGAACAATAGCTTGCAATGCCAGGCTGCGGCAAACAAAGCGAGCAGAGTACTGTCTTGTATTAAAAAGGGAATGTACTGTATAGACAAGGCAATCATTTTGCCACTTTATAGATCGCTGGTTCGGCCTCATCTGGAGTATGCGGTTCAGTTTTGGTCACCGTTCCACAGAAAGGATGTCCTTGAGCTGGAGAGAGTCCAGAGAAGGGCAACTTAAGTAGTTAAGGGGCTGGAGGACCTAAGCTATGAGACTTAATTTAAACGTGTTCACGCTAGAAGTGAGGAGACTAAGAGGAGACATGATTTTGGTGTACAAAATGTTTAATGGTGATGGCAACATCTGCAATAAACTTTTTACTGTAAACTTCGTAACAAGGACTAGAGGCCACCACCTAAAACTGGTGGAGAAAAGCTTTAACCACAAGGGGCGTAGGGGCTTTTTTTCAGTTAGAGCGGTAAAAATCTAAAACTCGCTGCCACAAGCAGTGGTATCAGCAGAGAGTATTGAATCATTCAAAAAGCATTTAGATACCTTCTTCAGAGACCATAACATACAGGGGTACAGGTACTCTTAAAAACTAGACCACACGGGGATTCATATACACACACACACATGCACAATCACATACAGACACACAAAGGTTGAACTTGATGGGCCTGCGTCTTTATTTAACCTCAAATACTATGTAACTATGTAACCAAGATGCATAATACATTTCGGGAGGCGTATGATGTCACCCAACGCCACACACTTGCAGCGTTATGTGACACCATGCATTCCACCTCCAAGATGGAGGCGGGCATGCGCAGAATGTACTGGCGGCCAATGTGGTTGCCAAGTGTTTTGAAAATGAATTTATGTATGCCCGAATATAGTTTTCATATATTCGGGCATATAATAGATTTGTTATTTTGGATTTGGTCGAACTGCCGAATTAACTGAATTTAGTTGATTTGCAGGTTCGTCAGAATCCAAATGCACATGTCTAGTAAACAGTAGCATCATTCTTTGGGACCTGCAGTTGCATAAAGATCTGTTATTTTTACATAAACCTCCATATTATTCTCTGGTCCTCAAGAAAGAAATGAAACACTTTGTTTAACAAGGCAGTAAAGGTTTGTTTAATAAAGCAGTGTAAAGGCAGTAAATACAAAGTCCTGTGACCCCCACAGCAAGCAATTGTATTTGAACAAAATAGATGACTTGTGATTGGCTATTATCGGTTTACTGTATACTACACATTGCTATTTTCCTTATTCCTAACAATGTTTAAAAGTTCCTGATTCAAATTACACATAAGAAATACAAGAACATGCCCTGACACTTATTACATACTCAGGCTGTCAACTTTAAGTAGTTATCACTTTGAATTACAGTGATTTTCCTCAATCCCTAATTCATGTTTTTGTGACCCTTTAGCAGGTGCATGACATGTAAATGGGAAACATGTTTAATGCCTTGTACATTTTAATGCTCTGTCTTATTCCAATTGCAGGACTACCGTATATACTCGAGTATAAGCCGTCCCGAATATAAGCCGAGGTACCTAATTTTTGCCAAAAAAACTGGGAAAAAGTATTGACCCGAATATAAGCCGAGGGTGGGAAATGAGGCAGCTACTGGTAGATAGATACCATTAAAATACATTAATATTTATTTAAAAGAAAAATAACCTAGCTCTGTAAGTGGAAAAGGGGGTACAGGGCTACATATCATGTACTACGGATCATTTAACCCATTCATATTAGCAGAGGATAATTGTAAATCTATTGTTCAGTGCACTCTATATGTAGTATATAGTACATGTACATATAGAGTGCCTGCAACAATACATTTACAATGATCCTCTGCTAACATGAATGGGTTAAATGATCCATAGTACAGGGCTACATACAGATCATTTAATACATTCATGTTAGTATAATTGTAAATGTATTGTCTGCACTGTATTAGCAGTATATACTCTATATAGAGTATATACTGCTAATACAGTGCAGACAATACATTTACAATTATACTAACATGAATGTATTAAATGATCTGTATGTAGCCCTGTACTATGGATCATTTAACCCATTCATGTTAGCAGAGGATCATTGTAAATGTATTGTTGCAGGCACTCTATATGTACATGTACTATATACTACATATAGAGTGCACTGAACAATAGATTTACAATTATCCTCTGCTAATATGAATGGGTTAAATGATCCGTAGTACATGATATGTAGCCCTGTACCCCCTTTTCCACTTACAGAGCTAGGTTATTTTTCTTTTAAATAAATATTAATGTATTTTAATGGTATCTATCTACCAGTAGCTGCCTCATTTCCCACCCTCGGCTTATATTCGGGTCAATACTTTTTCCCAGTTTTTTTGGCAAAAATTAGGTACCTCGGCTTATATTCGGGACGGCTTATACTCGAGTATATACGGTAATTGTTTAACAAGCTAAAGTAAGGGCAGAAAAAGAAAAACTTTATGGCCACTAATCTGTTCTTGAAGAAAAACCTTAGGAATCACACCATGAGCTTACATACTCTGTAAATTAATTTTCTTCATGAATACAAAGCAGCCTTATGAGTTCAGACAGCCTGCTGGGCAAACGGCATTGTACTTTCCTCAACACCTGCCTTGCTGGTCTTGTAGTTTGTTCTTTTTTTTTTTTCTCTTTTCTCAGTCTTCCTGCTCATATTTTCTTTTGAATAGAATCATCGCATAAAGTCCAGCGCAGAATCTAATATAAACAACTTGTACACAAATATATTTGATATATGACTAAATAAACCTATTCTATTATTATGCAAATCATTCTTTTAAAGATGGCATTCCAATTGTGCACATGGCAGGTGGGCTGCTGTGTTTGAACAAAACTGTTGTGATGTGTGCAGTGATAAAATTGCTTTTTCATAAAATGTATCAATACCATTTTGGGGTAAATTCCCACTATAACATAACACCTACTACCACTGTTAAAAAAATAAATAAATACATATGAAGTGAAATTAATTGATTTCATTTTATTCCAGCGAAAAGGATATTAGCAAAAGTCATTGGGTGGGAGTTTGCCTCTAGAACCGGCCCAACTCTCCCCGCTTCTCATCATGGTCAAGTGGGTTGGTATGACACCTATTGCATTTCTGAGTAGGGATATGGTTGGAAGGAACCAGTATCTCTCACTCACCTGCTATGGCAGCCATTCGTTCTTCATCCATTCCACATTACACTTCACTTCCTGTACTGGTGAAAGGGGACCGGGGGGAAAGTGATAGGCAGCAAAATCAGTGGGGAAAAGGACAGTCATAATTTTTTTTTACTTTGTAGAGTGGGAAAAAATTAGAATCTCTATAAGGTTTTATTTCTGCCTTCCTGTCCCTTTGTCCACTTTTCCCCTTATATCTGGCCTTGGTGTTACAGTGATTGCAAATTAGAGGAAATCGTTATTTGTTGGCTGAAATATTAAATATTAATATGCAATGCTGAAAGAATTCTAAAAAGCATTATAGCTTGCTGTTAGAAGAACCATAGAAATATCCTTACTGTTTTCATGGAACATGGCTTTGATCATGTAGCTTCCCCACTGGGCTACACTGATGCTAAAGTTGCTAGTTTTGTAACTAAAACCATCATATAATACTTGTGTTTCCCTAATATTACCTATTAGCAATTTGTCAGAAGGTTTAAAGCTGATCTCCAGAAAGATGTGAAAAATGAATGCAATTATCTATTTATTAAAGAAACATCAACAGGGCTATTCACAAAAGGCTGAAGAGTTTGTAGAAGTGAACAATCTAGGCCAAAATAGCTGATTTGGAAAAATTCTCCAATTCTGCTCACTTTCCAGTTCAGCTATGTTGTCCTAGTTTGTTCACTTCTCCTGCCTTCTCCAAACTCTTCACCCTTTTGTGAATAAACCTGCAAATGATTTTTAAAATGCCACTAATACTTGAATCTGGCTTAACCTCAGCCACTCACAGCCCGCACAGCAGCCCTCAGACTGCAAAGGGCCACTCACGTGCCCTGCACGTATGCGCTGAAAAGGAACATGCTGAAAGGAGATAGAAGAGAGATGGCCTTATCTGTCTCTTGCTGCTCTTTCACTGTCCAATCAGGTGACCTAGCTGTGTTGCTTAGCTGTAGCAAAGAAAACATAGGTCACCAGGCTGACTGTGCTGTTTGTCAGGGCTATGTAATCCACAGGACTGGGTGGGCAAAAGTACCATTTGTTGCCAGGTAAACAGCTCACATTTATGTATTTCAGTGTTGTATTCAGCAGTTTGCCGGGAGATCAGCTTTAAGCTGAGTCTACAGAACAGAGCAGCTGTATACTGACCACTACATAAATAAAGAAGCCAGCCAGATAACAGCTGAATAGTGCTACTAAACACTTGTTCTCAGCTGTGAGTAACCAAATCAGTTGCTATCTGCAGGGACGACCAAGTATGACTAATATAGGCATTTACCCATTTACTAAGGGTAATCATACAAGCACCAGTATGCCCTATACAGCTGTCCAGATTAATACAGATAGTCAACCAGTGTTGTTAATAAAATAGATTAAAAAAAGTCAATGTCTGTTAAAAGTATCATTTTTTTCTTTATTGAGTATAAGCTAACCTCAGTGTTCTTATAACATGGTAATCGAATGTAGGCTTGATTAGTTGTTTGTTTTTTTTTGCTTCCAAAACACAGTGGATGTTTATCTGTATGTTGCAGCACTCCATACTTTGATACCCACCTGGCAGAGCACATACAGTATGTTAAAGGGTATCTATGGTCAAAAACTAAAAATAAATATGTATTTAATAAAATCTACCAGCACAGACCAGACAGGGTTAATAATTATACACAATAGCATCCCAGTCCCCCTTGCATTGCAAAGACAAAACGCAGAGAGAAAAAACATTTCTTTCAAAAAAGATCAAGTAATATGCAACCTGCTATTTTTTTTTAAAGTTAATTAATGTATATGGGAATTAATATAACGTAGATGTTATCCAAATTTGGCACCAAGTGCTGCATAGTAGAGATACACTTTAAGGCATGTCTTGTAGTTCACATACTAAATGTACAGAGATGGAATGTGGGTGGTAGAAGGAGATCAGGGAACACAGCAGCACTTGGTGCCAAGCCTTGGGTTGTTCTGTCAGCTCTAGTGCCCACCAACAAGGCATGCAGGTGCTCTCTGCAATTGGATTCCTGATGACAAGTGCTAGGTCAAAATAAGCTGGTCATTGAACAACTCTTTCCAAAACAGGGGCGCCCACTATTTTGCGTCTGTTGATCTACTTTTCAAATGACGAGCTCATTGAGATCTACCAACAAAAAAACACCTGCATTCAGGGGCGGGAGGGGGCGTAGGCTGTGCAGGCAGGCCCCTCACCCACAGTGCGATCGCCTGCATTAGTGCCTGTGTTCCAGTCCAGTGCGATCCGCAAAAATGCATGACTGGTAGATCGAGATCGACCTTGTGGGCACCCCTGTTCCAAAACATTAACAGTTTGGTGTATATAATGAGGCAATGCAGTGGCAACTAGTGGGTTATGTTTTGCCTGCTCTATTCAGAGGAAAGGGAGAATACTCCAAAGACATGCTGGAAGGTTAATTGGCTCCTCTCTAAAAAAAAAATTGGCCCTCTGTATGCATTTGAGATAGGGACCTTAGATTGTAAGCTCCTTTAGGGTAGGGACTGATGTGAATGTGCAACTATGTAAAGTGCTGCGTAAATTGTCGGCGCTATGTAAATACCTTAAATAAATAAATAAATATGATTATTTTTATAGGTTGCTGAACATCATTTATATTTGCACTCTTTTATGCTGATCATCATTTATATTTGCACTCTTTTATTTAAAGTGACAGTATAGCCAAAACATTATTTTTAGCTTTGGATAATGTAGGGAAAGAATAAAAATCTTGTCAAATAATGTCACTGCTAGGTAGATTCACCCTCTCTATTTGTCCTGGTAACCATTGTCAATGACTTTGGCACCTGGTGTCTGAAACTACTCAAAACCACTTTGGATAAAAATGAGAGTACATTGCTAGACACACATATCAGACATAGAGCATGTTGTTCTTTAAAACTACTTGCCTTTTAATTTAAGCTGTTGGGGGGGGGGGGCGTTGATCTATTGTAAGGGTTTGGCTACAGACCTAAACCCAACTACAACAAAGGCTGTATGGCCCAATTATCCTTTGTAGGTAGCAGAACTGTGATGCATGACACCCATAGATGAAATCTGATGGCCATTAGTCATGGGTGTCAGCTAACCCAAAGATCTGCACAGTAAACAGCTGACAAAGGAATGATAGAGCTTAATAATATTACAGAGCACAGTAAATAAAATAGCACAACATAATAGGGCACTGGAGGCATCAATGTTATAAAGTAGGATTTTCATGCTTGCCTGGAGTTGAGATTTAAGTAATCCTGATGAGGCATATTTCCTTGGTGCACATACACAATTGCTTTTCACAGGGCATATGTTATCTACAGCTAACAATGATCCTCAGGGGCTTATTCAGCTAGGCAATATAATGAGCAAAGTGCAATAACCCGTATTAAGAAATCTGAATTTATCTCCTCATCTGAGTGTTTTCTGTGACAGCAGCAGGCGGTCCCCAGATGACTGGTCTCCCGGGGAAAAATGTAATGCGCAGGTTTGGTATAAGTGGAAGTATATTTGTAATATCCTAAGGGGAATATAAATAGGAGTAGAGCGTGCTCTAAATAAAAAATGCACAATTAGTAACTATAATTCATTCCTCACTGCTCTGAAAAAATTTAAATGAATGTGTAATTCCTTCAGATTGCTGCACTTTACTGTCCATTTTTTTTATTAATCCAAACAGTCTGTGTTTTTATTGAGGTATAGGACCAGCGGTGTAAAGTCATCTTTATCTACTTAAAAACTGTGCAGGAAAGTGACCTGTTCCTTACCCTGTGTAGTATTGATGCAGAAATCTGGTCTCCACATGTTAGACTCCCTCCAGGATAGTGACTTTCCACCTACTACACTCTCTACAGGGAAAACTCTCTCAACTTAGAAGTCTCTCTGAAAAACAGTCAGTCTTCATCTAGCAGTTTCTCTGCAGAGAAGTCCTTCACAGTCACAGAAGCAGGAAGTGCTTTTCTGGTGAGTTCTGTACACCAACTGTGTACAGAACGCCTCCAGGTCACCATATTGCATTTCATTTTTTTTCCAGATTTAGAACATAAAACAACTACAGTTTTAATGGAAAGGTAATTATCAATAACATAAAATGACACAATGGGGGTGATTTACTAACCTAAACACACGCACGCACCAGGTGCGTGTGATTTTCACACAGCAAAACGTATTTATCAACCAAAAAGTCTCTAAAAGCATATTTCCACTAATGCCATATATGGAAAAATCATGCACATGATGCATATATAATGCTGCTTCACAGTTTAGACAAAAATGGTTAGCTCATGCATTTACATTCCTGCATTCATCAACGCAAGCAACACAACATAGAGCTAATTTACACAACATCACCTTGTAATTCATCCAGGGCTTTGCACAACACACCTGCTGGGTGTGTACACACTACAAAGGTGTTTAGATTCCACCCATAGATCATGCTGGGAGGGAACACACTACAGAGGTGTATACATGTTCGTGGTGTGTTTATAAGGTTAGTAAATCAACCCAACTGGCTTCTGTAACAATTATATGTTCTATATTAATTTTTAAAATATTTTTTCATTTGTTTTTAGAGTCGAGTCACCCTTTAAAGTTGAGCTGTGGGAATTTAAAAACTACCCTTGTAGTGGGCCTCAACACTACAAGTGTTATTTGCTCATTATGTCTAGGGGTAGAGGAATAAGGTGTAATACTTACCTTATACCCAACTCTGACAGGCTCCTCTATTTGTGAAGCCTCCTCTCTAAGCAACTGGTTGTCACACACTTATGTCATCAAGAACAATGCATTGTATATGGTTGTAGGATGGCAAGGGAATATGGACAACCCAGCACATCAAGAAGAGGAGAGCAACAGAGCCTAACGGAGCAGGGAATATGGTAAGTATTACACCGTTTTCCTCTTACCGCTGGCAAAAATGAACATTTAACCCCTGTGGTGCAGGGGGGGGGGGGGGGGGTAGTTTTTTTTACATTTCTGGAGTTCATCTGTAAGTATATTTACTGTGAATCCAAATGAACGTTACATTATAATGGGTATCTATGGGAACCAGTAAACTGTTTTAATATGATTTATTTTATAGAACACCATGAAAATTTTATTTTAATGTCAATTGTGTGAATGTTTTTTTAATGTTGACATACTATGAATTAAATTACATTTTTGTTTTTTGAACATTAGGTAGATTTTCATTGAAATATAAATATGGCTTTTTTGGTTAAACATTTAAACCAAATATGGTTGTTGCAGTAAATTAAAGTTGAACAAAAGCAGGAAACAAACAGGGTCTTGTGAACTCTTATCAACCGACATAATCAAATACCACATTATAGGTTTTTATTAAAATGACACCTATGATTAAATTTACCA
>NW_017307713.1:338623-348481 GCF_000935625.1 Nanorana parkeri
AAGTAAACTTTATTAAAAGTATAAAAATTATTAAAAACAAAATAGTATATATATTATATAAAGCTTTCACGTGTTCTGCCTATGTGTTGTGCTCTTCTTGTGGGGAGGCTTTACATTTCATTCTTGTAAACAGAATATGGCAGAGACTTGTTAGAAATAAATGCTGGTAAATAAAACTTGTTTCCTCCAACCATATATATATATTTATTGCAGTGGCAGGTCTGTTGCTGCTGCAGATACACAGGTATACTGTGAGAAACTTTTAGTATGTCTGCATGCCTAAAAAAGTAGCTTTTTGAATTTGCGTGTTTAATTTTATATTTAGAATCCTCAGGAATTTACATTAATATTTGGCTCTGATATAGACACTATAGCAGCCATATCCATAAGTCTTAGTTGGCAATAGGAAAACTTGACATGATGCTTGCTGTGGAGACTTCATTAGACTGTTCATTAGATATGAGTCTCAAAGCTCCAACACCAGATTGTGATTTCCAGTCGCTGGTAGATGGATCACTAAAGATGGGCACATCAGGTCCAGAAGCAGCACTTGGGCTTTTCATAAGCACTGAAGATGTGTTGACCAATGGGTTTAGGACACTGAGGAACCTGAAATCGAATATCACTTATTAAATGCTGATCTATAAAAATGAATTATCAGTCTTAGAAACTGAGATGTATGAATTGCAGTCTATAAGTAGTTTAAAGAAACATCCTGTAATGAAAGGTGTACCAAGTGTTTTTATTATCTCAACCTTCACAACCTAATGTCCATGGTAGCTCCCATAGTTTGTACCCTGTGTATGTTTACATATTAATCATTTAATTGTCCTTATGATATCTAAGTAAATAATGCTGTTTTGTATTGAACATTTTTAAAACCCACATGTTGAAATAAAAAAGTGAAAAAAGTGATTTTTGTTATTCAGCTTGCAATAATTCTCCTCAAGATAGGTACCTCTAACCCAACTATAGCCTAACTGTAACTATAACCATAACATTTGGCCAGCCCATAAGCAAAAAATTGAAAAGGTACATAACTTGATCACCAGATGTTTGTGGAACAACCTCTACCCCCCTGTTCTGGGCCTTTGGTAAGGAGTATTCTTAGGTGTCTTTTGAAAAACTGCCTATGGATAGGGTTTAGTACGATTACAAATATCCACTACAAACTTGCCTGTATCAGTGCTGGTGGTTGTGATACATGGAAGGCAGCAAGAAGCTCACTGGGGAACTGGAATATTTGCTATGATATAGTTGCACATGCAGAATACAATGTCTTTTTTATTTGCATAAAGCCCTCTTTAAGTATTAGTTCTTTCAAATGAAAGTGTACTGTGCTCAGACTTTGAACTCTGTGTGGTGATTCTACACATTTGCTTCCAAATCTTGTAATAAAGATATCAACTTAGCCACTTGCTCTTTTGTGACCTGCTATAGTGCAAGGACTTCAGGAGTGCTGAGCAGCTGCAAAAAGTTAATTGGCTGATCCCTAGCACAAAACCACTTTAACATGTTATTTTAAAACTGTTTCTTTAGACCACTGGTCCCTTGTTAAGTCTTAAATAATTACTAGGTTAATAGCCACTGCTGTAAAGGCAGGCATCCAGGCACCACTACTGCTTCAGGACATGCAAACAACATCAGCTGTTATAATGAGACACTGGGAATTTACAGAATTTGTCGCATGTTCTGGTTGCCTTGATACAACATGGAGGGAAATGGGCAGCCAAATAATGGGATAATATTAGAGAAAGGTTATCAGAGGAACAGAACATGCTTGTTCTGCAAGCTTAGAGTTATTGAGTCAATCTGTTCCCAAATTAAAGGCAGTTGGTGCAGGGCATTGGTAGACTAATAACTAGATACCCACGCCAGGATGCCAAACCAGGTTATTAGAAGAGGAGGATGTGTTTGCAGTCTGAATAAGGAGAGCAGCCTAGGGTAAAAATGCTGCTCCACCATAGCTGTAAGCGCAGTGAGTGTTGTGACGGGAGTACTGGTGAGATCAATAAAGAAAAAAAAAGCTTTAAAAAGATAGTCACCACATCTAAGGAGTGGGGAGCTGCAATATATTAAATGTTTGATTTTGGGTGTATATACTGTGTCATGGAATTTTGAATGTTATACCAAAGTACCACGACATGACCAGAACAGAACAAGGTGGCATAATTATAGCTTGAAAAATAATATTAAAAATCTACAGCAGAATGATAAACTATTGTAGCAACATACCATGTTACATAACTAGTTCTGCCTAAAACTTAAATTGGTAGCATAATATAATACAATTCAGGAAGATGTCCTGTTATTGGACTTTAATTTATAACATTTGCACCAATGGTTTAAAAATCTTTGCATGCACAAATCCCCTCTAACTGAGTACAATCTATTCTCGCTACAAGGATGGTGAATTTGTCAAAATAATAACATTGATTTTTAGGTGGAGTTGGAAGACATCATATCAAAGACCTCTGAACTGAATTTCCTACTCTGCTGGACTGTGCATAAAGCCTATTTTAGGAGGGACTTTTGGCAACATATATTAATCATCATTAGCATGGATAGTGACAGTAAGTATACTAAGTGACAATTAAATAAACAATAATTTACTGATACACCTGGAAAATACAGGAAACAATTTTACCTTCCAAAGTAAGGATTGAAAACAGGATGTCTGAAGAGCGATGTCCAGGACATAGGATTGAGTGTGCCTAGGCTTGATGTGCTGAATGGAGGGGAGACAGATGGTGCTGTCACTGTTGAAAGAGGTAGTGTCCTCCAGATGGGGTCCATAAGAGGACTGGGGGTTAAAGGAAAATCAAGATACAGCCCCATAGGGTGTCTGACATGAAAGGCAGGGCTAGTACCTAGCAGTTCTGTTTTCTCCCGTTTTCTCCATTTTGCTCTTCGATTTTGAAACCAAACCTATACCAATAAATGAGAAATACAATATTTAATATACGCTGTACATAGAAAATATATTTTTCCCAAGGTTTTCTAGAGTCCACATTATTAATGTAATATGTAGTAATACATACATATAAACTGTATAAGACAGATGCACAAAGAATCAATGGAAATATGAGTAAAGGGATAAGGTTAGAAATACCCAATCAATGGCATGTGAAATAAAGTAACCAGCACAAGGAAAAGCAAAATAAGGAAAGAGGGCTGAATCACTAGATGCAGACCATGATAATGACAAAGTGCAACGAATGTAAAAGAGCTTAAAATGCTTAAATTGTCTGTGCTGTTTAGTGCGCAGAAATCTGTACAATGTGCAATGTACAGTAACTGATAATATCTGAATAGAAATAATCTTTTGTTGTTCTAACTCCTCTAAATAAGTAAAAGTAAAATGTGTTTGGTCGTTATGGATTACTGCACATCTTTCCTTATTGCTTTTTACTCATCGTTTTTGTTTTATTAAATATGCCTCTAAAACTGTAAATAACACAGACCTGCACTCTTGCTTCAGTTAGGTCCAGCCGCATTGCAAGATCCTCTCTGCAGAAGGAAATAAATCAGATTGTATATTAATATGTGCTATGTTCATGATCTGAATCTGGTTCTGTAAAAAACATACTCAGATACCTTTAAAAACAAAATAAAATGTGTTAAGGACTTCAAACAGATTTACTTTACTTTAGTAAATCACAGATATAATGTAAAGTATATGTGAATATCATTGGAGGATTCCTGATACACATATGACCAATTCGAGAAGGTGAAGGGCAACATGCAAACTGGCATAGATCATTAGAAACCAATACAAATTTTAATTTCAGTGATCTAAAACATAATTGGTTGTGACAATTTTATGTTTGGTTGTGTTAGAATTTCCGCAGATTCATGAACTGTGAATATGCAGAAATTCTAACACAAATCATGAAATTGTCGGTCGAACAGTGACTGCAGCTAACCAGCTGTGATCACTGTTCATGTATTTTAACAGCAGTGGGCACCAGCTGCCACAATACAATAGCTGCAGCGGAGATATGTCCATCCACACTGTTTACCCTGCTAGTGTATGGCCAAATATCTCAATTTCTGCACAGATAGATAAGTATACACTCTTGCTTACACAGGTATAAAGGTTATGTGTCTCATTTAGTGCTCCTTTTAAAAATGTATTCTGTACAATATCACTGTGCTAGGAGTGTGTGTTTGGAAAGCTGATCCTTACTGGCTTATTCATTAAAGCAACGCAAAGAGAAATGAGAATGTGCACAGTGCAGAAACCTACAAGAACCAGCCATAAATCATCTCAATTCATCTGACTACAGTAAGTAAAATCAGATTGCTGTGGCTTACTACACTGCACGTTTCAATTGCTCTTTGCACTTTCTAAATGAATAAGGCAAAACTGTTCCTTATAAAAAAACCCAGCAGAGACTGGAGAGCTCATCTGTGACAATCGAACAACTATAGAGCATGTAATAGTACCGATAAATCATTGAGAAACACGTCCTCTGATTACTTATAATGAGCTGTGCACATAAACTGTTATTATTTCCAAACAATCTGTAACGTGACAGTTGCCTTATATTTTCTTTTCGTTTACAGCAGAGAGCAATGCAAACTATTTGTAGTCTCTGATTATTATATAAACTCCTTGAGGTATTTGAAGATAACATTGTAGAAAAATCCAACATGTTATAACTAAACATTTGGTTTGCATAATGATATCTCATTTAGCATTTTAGAAACATAATAGTTGCCTAAGGGCCATATTTGTAAAGTATTGGGTCAAGTACCGCACATGTAAATGAAGTTATATGTCCATTAAAGCTTGACATCTAGAAATGATTTCAGAAGTTGATAATGCTAAGGGTATTATTATTTCAACAATTGTTTATTGTTTTATTCATATAAGTGTGTAGCACCAAGTTATGAATAACATTTTGTCAATGTACTACCCTCTGGATATGGTAGTGAGAATGAACATTTGTAGTGCATATGTATTTGCCATTTGCTGATTTCATAGATGTCTAAACAATGTCTAATGGGCACCATCACTATAGTGTCATTGGTGGTAAGCTAAGCTTTAAAAATTAGCCTTTTCCCCAGTTTGTAGGTTTTCAAAGCAGGGAAACCTGGGACAAACTTGGATTTATCAGGATGTCATTTTTCATTTGTATCCAAGATAACCAATGAGAAGGGAAGATTGAACTTGAAAAATTGAAGCCCATACTGGAACTCAGGCTAGGTGTCTAAATTTACACAGTTGTGTCATGCCATATAAAGCCCTAAAGTCCTGAAGCAAATGTTTGTCTTTGCAGGTGGGGTTTTCTATGTTCCAAGGTCTCCATTATATTTAAATAGTTGCACTGATATGAATTATAAAATTGGTTCAAAAAGTCACTTCATCCTGTAAGTCACATATTGTGGTGGGGTCAGGAAATTCACCTTTATGCCAGTTAAGATTTCCTCTAGTGAATGAGACAAGTACAGTATAGTTGTACAGTTAAAACCAAACTAATCTTTCAGTTGGTTCAAATCATCTAAATACATCCCAGGTGCATGGTGTTCAAAG
This sequence comes from Nanorana parkeri, assembly GCF_000935625.1. Classification (NCBI taxonomy): domain Eukaryota; kingdom Metazoa; phylum Chordata; class Amphibia; order Anura; family Dicroglossidae; genus Nanorana; species Nanorana parkeri. The sequence continues at coordinate 344,163 of NW_017307713.1, forward strand.
ACTTACAGTTTGTTTTCTGTACAAAGCAGTCGCAACTTGAGTAGAGAACCCTGCCACCTATCAGCATGCTGCAGAAATGGTCCCTTAGGCTTCATTCAAACCTAAATTGAATGTGTATCTTGGGATGCCTTCGGCAGGAACTTTCAGATTCCTGCGTCGGGAATCCCAATTATTCCACTTAGAAGTGCCCGCTGTCACTCATTCAAGTTAATAACTGTGTGACATCAACTGCATCTGTAAACAGTACTCATATCACGATTACTCTGCATGTAATGGTATCAGATACAATATATGGGTCTAGGAACAGTGATCTATTCCATCCTGCATGTAATCAAATCACATCCGATTACATACGGAGCACTGCTTACAAATGCGACTGCTATCACCCGGTCATTAACTTAACAGGTGACAGTGGCCACTTCTAAATGCATTATTTTGGATTCCTGCAGAAGGAAACCATAGGTTCCTGCAGCAAGAATCCCAAAATGCACATTTACTTACACGTGAATGATGCCTAACTCTCTCTGCAGAGGTCTGACACCCCCATGCTGCAAAGAGCAATCCTTACCTTAACTGCTGATTGGAGCAAACTAACTCTGACTCAGCAAAGGATGTGTTGAACCTCTGCAGAGAGACCGCTGCTTGCACACAAAGAACAAGGGGTCGTTTTCTACAGCATACTGGCAGGGGACATAGTTTTCTACTCAAGCTGTGGCAGCTTTCCAAACAAAATGAATGAAGTAAGTAATAAAGTAAGACTTTGAACACCTTTGCTTTGATACACGTGGAATGTAGTTATGTAGCTGATTTCAACGGAAAGTTCAGTTTGGCTTTAAGTCCATCGTGTAAATCTTAGTTAAGAAAAGTACATTTCATTTTTCATAAAAGGCAAAAAACAAAATCCTTTCTGATCTCAAACTGTGTTTGATATGTCTTTCAACCTTCTTAGTGGAAGAGCATTTTAGATTGAAAACTTTTATGGTACCCTTTGGAGCAGCCTGAGTCTTAATCCCATTTTTACCACTCATAAACTTGTCTTCTTATCCTTTGTTGTATCCTCAAAGTAGACCTATCAACCAAAGTCATGTTAAACATATATTAAACCTTTGACTCCTCATAAGAATTTTAAGTTAACTTAATTTGGCCGATGATTCTCCCTTTGCATTCCCTGTTTTCTTCTGATTAAATAAAAAAGATAAATCACCATCTATTTTGACAAGTTATTTAAAACTTGTTGCATCCTACTGTACCAGTTAAAGGCTGATGATTTAAAACTTTGTGAAGTTTTGGCGAACCTCAGGTTGCCTAAGTTTGACCTATAAACATAACAACAATTTTGATACAATAAATAGTTCATTTAGCAGCGTGAAAGCTACCTGGTAAACACATCTGGGTAATGGGACTTCAAGAAGGCCCTCTCCAACTCTTCCAGCTGATAGTTACTGAAGGTAGTGCGGTAGCGACGCTGCTTCCTCTTTCCTTTGGCTATGGACAGTTCAGCCTCAGTGTTCTGCTGTCTTTCAGCTTGCTCTTTCCGTTCAATGTCTTGCCACTCGTTACTATTCTTTGGCATATCGGTGGAGATGTTGCTTCCATTGTCCACTTTGCTTGATGTTAATTCCTGTTCCTTTATTTGCACATGGGATCCAGGATTGTATAAGATCTTGACAGCAGAGGATGCAATAGCTTTTTTACCTAAACCAAAGTTACAGTTTGTAAGGTCCACCAGTTATTAAATCATCTCTTTATTCTAATCTGTTCCTTTTGAATTGTAATTAGGTCTTTGCCATTCCATGTTTTTATATAAAAAAAAAAAAATTAACTAGACTAGCTTTGGGTCACAGCTTAAATCAGTGTTGAAGTGGAAATACCTACATTATAAATAGACCTTTTTTTTTACATTCATGAAAACAAACATCTTCACCTATTTAATTATGGATTCAGTGGAGGCACATTTTCCTTATTTAAGTACATTATATAAAAGTTAATTTATTTTTATTGATGTTCCATTTGTGATTACTAGATTATTGAAGTAAATATATTTTTGCAGGTATGATGTGATATTATTATTACTCTTAATATTACTCTTTATTTTTATGGAGAAATACTGTTTGATCCAATGGGGGCAAACAATAAATCACAAGACGAGGAGGCCAGTTCTGCAACGGTTTTCTATCAACCTGAACTAAACCGTTACATTTTAATAATATTATAGCAGTATATGTCCTAATCTTATGTTTAAAGTTGCTGTTCCTTCCAGTTACTTTGCTTAATCTAGGTAGATTACCAAATAAATTTGCATTTAAAAGGGTTTAAAAAAAATCAAAAATAAAACTTTTGGCAATCTAAAATATGTAAATGCGGTTAATTGCAGTTAACGATACATATTAACACAATTAAGATTTGACATTTTTTGCAACTTACTACAATAATGTAACATATCACTATAACTTCTAACATTATTATTACCTATTAAGCAAAATATACTGTATGTACTTGTAAAGAATGCTATTTACAGCACCTGTACCTGGCATCCTTTAATAACAAATTCAAACTATTTTTTAAATATGGATGCTGAAAAGAATAAATAGAAATACAATACCTTTTTCATTTTTTATTAAATTAGTTGTGCCCTCTTGCTGCATTAAAACGTAGGAAAAAAATAGTTCTTCAATTATTCTAGCAAAATTTTATTTTAACAATGCTACATGCTTTAATGCTTTGTGCAGACAAGAGACATGACAAGCACTCACCTGTATTTGGTGGCATTATTGAGTGGTCCTCTGGGGGCCTCTTCTTGTCTCCTGAACTTTGTGATACTCCCAGTATGCTGTCAATGAAGTATGAGGTAAGCAGCTGGGCAGGGGGCTGCATAGGGCAGTCAGTCTCTTTGGAGCTGTCCGGAGGAGAGGGTGCTGGAGTTTGCATGTTGCCTCACTAAAATTCTATGTGATGCTGAGCAAATGCAACCTGGACTGGACATTCTGCTCTACTCATTTCATTGGTCATGAAACCGTCTTCCACATGTCCCTGTCGTCACTATCACACACTTCAAGCCATAAAAGAGGGTGGGCACTCCTGGTGACATTTTTTTTTAAACAGAAACCGGTGCAAGTGCTTAAGAGATTATTGCACAATCTATTGTCCTGTTTTGTTAAAGCCTATTCAGAGACCCATGCAGCTCTATTTAAATAGCAACGCTACATGGTGTTCTAAAGTAATGCTATGCATAAATAGAAAATCAAATGTTTTTGCACAGTTTTCACAAATGATCTGTATATTTGAGTTCATATTTATAACTGACAATATTATTATTCATAAATTAAAATTGATTTGTAAGTGTAAGAATATTACACTGTTGTGACTAATGTCTCTAATACATACTATATATATATATATAGGGAGCTGGGAGTTTTGATTACTGATTTGTTCTCTTGAACTCTTGATTTTTCAGAATGGCTGCACTCACGCTGACTTTAACATTATTTTAATAAACTAATCTTCAAGTTGTGACCCTGTGGTAAAATATTATATTATCTTATTATTTAAACTCTGCATGTCAAAGTGCTCTTTTTCGGGACAAATTCTCTTGTGAATCTCCAGTAAATGTGTCACATACAAGGCAAGATGTCATAATGAAGCAATTCAGATATTAATTTTACTTTTTAAAGTGTATTTGCACTTTTGCAGCTAATTTGGGATAACCTCTACTTTATATTTGTTACATGTTCCCATTCACATGACATAACTTAAAGAAGAACTGTGGGCAAATTAAGTCTTAACCCCTGCAGTGGGGTTCCCCTGCACTGCAAGGGTTAAGTGCTCATATTGTCTAGGGAGTTATACTCACCCGAACAAGGGCTGGCCAAACAATAAATAATAATAATCATCATAAAAAAAAAATAATATTAAGACGCAACTATAAATGACCTTTATAAGGCAAAAAGAAATGTAAACAAGAAAATCAGCAGCTTAGATCGGACCTCCATCTGATGTGTGACAGGCGGTATTTTTAAAAATGCTGTAAGTTCATTATTTTTAACCTTTATTAAACAGTTACTTTTATACTGCACTTAGATCGGCGTGCCAGGTTTTTATGTTTTCTTTACAGTGCTGTTACACGGATGTTTCCCTATCTAACTAACCGGGCAGCAGGATCAGTGCATACATCATCTCTGTATTAACTATCAGTGGAACCCGGGCTCCTTTAGGACTATCAGTATACAGTCCACAACCAATTAATCTAGTTGCACAAGTTGGTGAATTCTGTTTTATGACATATTAAATTGTCCCACTCTATGTAATGTTAAGGAGGGGGG
>NW_017307713.1:348850-381654 GCF_000935625.1 Nanorana parkeri
AAAAAAAAAGATCCCCCACTTTTGTAGGTTGGGGGGGGGGGGGGGGGGGGGCTATGGAAATCATGTTTACTCCAATTAACCTTGTTTGTACTGTGCTGACAGATCTCACTATTAGTCGTAAACTAGATGTGAACACTGGTTGTCCCAACAAAGAGTTAAAGATCTTAGGGCGTTGATGGTACACTTTCACTCTCACATTTTAAAGTGGAAGCAAAGTTGTTGAAATAAAAATTACCAATTGGCAGGCTTTCTATGACAGAAGTGACTGTGTAGGTCTCTTCTGCTATAAAAGCTTTTTGCTGTCAGTCAGCATTTTTTTGTCTGCATACTGTGCCGCGCATGTGCAGTTCAGTGCACAGACCTGACATGATCACATGAAGTAACTCCTGTGCACATGTGCAAAAGTTACATCATTGGGACCTAGCCAATCAAGTGTCTGAAGACTGGAAACATGGAAAAAAACTTGAGGAGGATGGAAGCACCGGCGAGGGAGAAGTGCAGCACTGGAGGGGATTGGTTTGGCAGTTAAGTCTGCCATAATGTACTAATATGATGTGCATACTGGGATATTATGGCTAAAAGCTCCGCCCCTTCCCTTTTTATATTATTGCTTTACTCTGCTTTAAGTTCTTGTCACTATTGCTGAGGGATCAGCAGTGGAAAACCAAAGACTTCTATTAAAATCTAGGGCTATTGCTGTAAGTTTCATAGAGGCAAGAGCTCCAAAGACTGCTCTGGTGGAGAAACAGTAAACTCTCTATAATCTATTAGTTAGACTGGTCACGCTATGACTTGATGAAAATATACTGCTTTATTAATAATCAGCGAATTGTTACATGCTTTTTACCTGGTGTAAGATTACTGTCATGTCTAATGTTATATATTTAACAGCCATTTTCTTCTAGCAAATGTTATACTTTGATCTCTATAAGTTTTTTATAAACCAGTTCCTAAACCTTCATATTTAACGTTAGCAACAAGACAGCACTGGCACCCAGGTCACACAGCATACACCTGTGGCATTTCTTTATATCTGATGTCATCAGGTAACATAAACCTTTTTAGTGTTGGAAGGGGATAATATCTTGCAGACTGTAGTCTCTGCTCTTATCACTCACTCATCTCTCTCATGGCTGACATCTTTGCAAGCCTGCTTGGAGTTAATTTCTCTATGAGGTCCTATAGAGAGAAGCAAGAATATGCAATCCTGCAGTATCCTACTGGAGAACAAGAGCCCCGCCTGGTCCAGCAAATTCCATCTTTCAAGCCCTCGATTAGGATGCCATTCAAGTGATAGTTAATTGCAGTGTGAAGTTTGCGTTTTTGCCATAATATGCAATTATGCACAACATACTTGCACATTATGGCAGACTTACTTTACAATTGTGCCCTTCCCCTCCTCTCTGCAATACATCTTCTGTCCCCTGCTTGGTCCCCTTGTCACCATCTCTCACCATTACTGCTCGGTTCCCAGGCATCCTCTTTGGCCATTTGGGGGCCACAGATGATGTACCTTCTGTGCATACAAATAGGAGTTACATGCTGCACGGTATCAGGCTCATTCACAAGAAGTCATGAGTCGCCTCAGAGTGTACACTGCATTGCCCATTCAGGTAGGTAAGATAACATAGAAAAGCAGTTCTACTTTGCAAACTTTTTATCTGAGGAGACAGCTGTGATTTTCTGCACAGCTCTGCAGCATACTCTAGTGGTTCACTTATGAACCTCAAGTGAAGAAAAAGCATGGGAACTCTCTCTCTCTCTCTCTCTCTCTCTCTCTCTCTCTCTCTCATCTCTATCTCTATCTCTATCGAGCCCCTTTGCATCCTTCCATTGTTTAACTGGCAAGACATTAAAGGCTAAGTTACCCTTTCTGGTACCAGATTCCGTGTGTAAAATGAAACATGGTCAGATCACAAGTCCATCACCCCCTCGCTTACATGAATCACAGGGTTCTTCTCAAGTGTGGCTTGTTTACAAGTCTCAATTCAGGCTTGTTTACAAGTCTTAATTTGGAGCAGCTGTGCATAGCTCTTCCCACACAGCCACGTCATCCATTTACAGATCCATAGACAGAAAGTCCCATCAGCCACCGTGGCAGAGGGACTTGTCATTCTTAATGGAATTAAAAATGCAGATGAGCATTGCACCCACAATCCACTGATCACGGTTGCAATGCTTTACTGGCTCCTATGCAAAAAAAATAATACATGCACATCTTTTATGAAGAAGTGTGCATTTAAATGTGCATTAAATAAGTGCTGAAAGTGAAATAAATGTTTGAAAATGATAAACTTTCTTCAGGCTTCATCCAGGTGATCCCAAGGCCAGACCCCACAACTATATTGCATTACAACTTTTTAATTAGTAGAATTGAAATTGTTAAAGTGACATTAAACTCAGGAGTTAAATCTTAAAAAATGCATTCAAATACCTTAACTATTAACACAAATCTATCGTATTTGTGTATCACCCGGATGTAGATCCTCAAATCATCTCTAAATTGGTGATGACACCGTCCTTGCTTCTGGAGGGTGGCTGCTTGTATACCCGATGTCCCCTGTGTGTGTTGTAAAGTAACCACTGCTCCAAGCTTACTCCCGTGATAGACTACAATCTCAATACAAATTAGAAAAAGACATTTGAGATTGTAGTCCATCACAGGAGTGAGCTTGGAGTGGTGGCTACTTTACAACACACACAGGGACCATGGGGAACAAAAGTAGCCACCCTCCAGAAGGAAGGACAGTGTCAGTCCCAATTCAGAGATGATTTGAGGATGTACAGCCAGGTGATACACAAATAAGATATGTTTTGTTAATATTTAAGGTACTTGAATGCCTTTTTAAGATTTAACTCCGGAGTTTAGTTTCACTTTAACTACATCTTCTAATGTAAGTGTCTTTAGATGTGGTAAATAGAAATGAATGTGTGGAAAATGATGTATACACTAACAGATATTGTTCATATTATTATAGACATTATGCTGTTTAAAGAAGTAGACTGCGTTCTGTGAAACATGTTACAGTGTGCTCCTATCTCACCAACTACTGACATTTGTGCTGTAATACAGGTGCTGTAATAGGGATGTGATACAGGTGCTGTAATAAATGTGCTGTGATAGTGCTGTAATGCAGGTGCTGTAATAATTCTGTAATACAGGTGCTGTAATAATTCTGTAATATGGGTGCTGTAATACAGGTGCTGTCATAGTGCTCTAATAGTGCTGTAATATGGTTGCTGTAATAGTGCTGTCATAGTGCTCTAATAGTGCTGTAATACAGGCGCTGTAATACTGTACTGCACAGTAGATCCCAGCTGACCGGAGGAAAAGAGGCACGTGCTTACTTAGGGCCCAGTGCACCCTGGGGCTGCCTGACAGTGGGACTGGGGATCTGTACTGTACTGTACTTTATGCCATCCTGAGCATACAGTACTAGGAGTGACCACCCGGGGGCGCATGCGCACATTGCTCGATCACAGTGGCGGCTTCCCACAGGGTAATACAGTGCTGTATCTGTACAATACCATCAGAAATCGCACTTATCGGCCCCACTCCTCTACCTTCATTACCCTCCTATGCTGCAGAGCATAATCTCCCTCTCCAACAAGGTCACAAGTATGCCAGTTAGTTGAGAGTTCTGATTAGTTAAATACCGGTTAATGGAGAGTTTACTGTATTGTAGCACTTTGGGGCATTATTGGTCTCCTCTATTTTTTCTTTGCATTACTTTTTAGAATGATTGTAAATACAACTGACATTTTATACAGATTAAACTCTACATTCTTGGACACCTTCAAAATTCCATATTTTTTATTCTTAAAGAGGAACTCCAGGAATTTCAAAAGTTAACCTTTGCAGTGGGCCTACCCCCTCGCAGCAAGAGATAACTGCTCATTTGGGTCTAGGGAACGGAATAAAGAAGATATGCTCCCCAGATCCTCGGGCAGTCAGCACTTAACTCTCTCCCCCTCTGCCTCGTATGTGCTATGTTACTTGGTGTCCTCACACCTAATGCATGAGAATGGACTGCATTACATGTGATGACTCGTGGGTCCTTAGACCACAGGAGCATGGGGGAGAAGAGACTGTGGAGATCGGTCTAGCAGCCAGGCACGGCCGAGGATCAGGTGAGTATATTCTCCCATAGTGTACCCCTAGACCAAAACGAGCAGTTAACCCTCGCAGTATGGGGGTAGCCCCGCTGCAAGGGTTAACTTTTGAAAATCCCGCAATCTACAAATTACCAAGGTTACTTTCAGGCAATACAAGCCTTGCCTGTACTTATAGAGCTTTTTTAAAATTTACAGGTTCCCTATAAGCAGCGTATATTAGCATGCAGTCAGTACATTGATCTGGTGGGTCAGGATGGGAGCTAGTGGTTGCTGTTAATTTGATTTTTATTATAATTCTTTATTGAAAATTCCATGTTATATAACAAGCCTCTTGAAACTGCTTCTAATTTATTAGGTGGGCCATCCCAGTATGTCAGGAAAAGGCAGCATTCATTAATATGAATTCCACGCACCTATATAATTTAATGTTGTAAGGAATGGGTTAAAGTGCATGGAATTATGTAGAGTTCAGAGGTGTTCTTGTCACTAGGAATCATAGGTAGCAGAGCATGTGTATCTATATGTCTCTATATTTAGCCATCGCACACAGAAGGCTGGATAATTGTCACTGAAATGGACACTCCAGTGTTTGCTACAGCTTGTCAGGTGTACTAACTAATGCCATCCAATACCACACAGATAACATGCTGAAAGGTTACCACCATCTATTATATGACTGTGTGACTAGCATCATTAATAAACTGTCACATTAAGCAATTAGGCTATCGTCTTTTGCTGGTGGAAATTGTTTTGCTCTAACTGATGATATTGGTTTTAAGTCTGTACTGATAGGTTCTTGGCAGATTTCCCACTGGGTATGGCAGGCAACATATAAACAGACCTCATCTCTGATAAATGGACTTCTAGCAAAACCTGTTCAATCCAGCCTGCGGCAATGCAGCCCTTACAAAGTGTCCTGTATCCTGTGTATATTGGCAGCTCTTTTACTCTTTGCAGTCTCTAGGATAACAAGGAACAATTGGATGACTTCTAATTGATAGAGGATGCATGTAACACATAGCATATTATTCAAAGATGCTAGGCCTCAGTGTGAGCACATGGCTTTAATCCCTAGGCAGCAAGCCTAGACAGGTCAGACAATCCACAGCAGCCTCCCACAGACAGGAGCCCAGGGGAGAACAAGAGCCTCACATAGTGCACCCCAAATATGCACCACTGGCCACGGACCTCCTAGTGATTGACTAGGGAGACACAGATATCCATAGTACACTAGTAATGGTAGTTCTGCTCTGTGGCAAGGTTACACCTAGCAGCAGGCAGATGCAAACGATAACTGAGTGATTAGGAGAAACTAAATGAGCATAGACTATCAAAATAGGATCAGACTCTCTACAGTCTGACATCAGCTACATTTAAATAGACACTCCTGCTTAAGACAGGGCGACTACCGATATTAACTAGATATGTTCTAAAACATTCTAAAACTTTACATTTTAATTTCCATTTTAATGTTAATGAGTATTTTTGTCTGTGACAAACTCTTACAATATTTGTTTTCTTGTCTAAAGGGCAGTCAATAAACTTTGTTTGTGTAGCTGCACAGTTAAGCCCCTCCTGGCAGCAAACAAATTGCGCAGTAGTGATGTGAAAAGTTTCTAGTTTGTGAGCTCTGGAAATCTGGATCCAGATGGCAGAGAACCACACAGAATTTCACATGCAAATGAGAGCCAATCCAAATTATATAGCATGTCGGAGACATTAAGCTTTGTCAAACTGCCAATTGCTTGTCCAGTAATTACAGCTTTGGGCTAAAAATGAACTTTTTGAACACTATAATTAATCATGCTAAATGCTGAAGCAGTATATCATATTTCCACTGTGAATTTTTGGTTATTTTATAATGCTATATTTGTAGATGCAACATACAATATTCATTTGATGTGTTGTAGTATTTTCACACAAATCTATAATTTCTTCTTGAGTAGAAGGAGATGAAGATGAACTGAGTAAAAATAAAAAAGGAAGCTTACTTTTTTATTGCTTTAGGTTAAGGGTACACTTGTAGCCTATCTCTAGTTTAAAATAGGCTACCTCCACTTCAGTGGGACTACCACCGCACTGCAAGGCATAACTGCTCATTTTTGTCTAGAGGACTTTTATTTACCTGATTCCCACCTGTGCAGGCTCCAAGACCCATGCCCACAGCTTCTTTCTCCCCTTTGCACTGGCAGTCGGAGGCCCGTTGACACCATCATGTCTAATGCACTGCCCATATCCCTGCACTATACGTGTGGACACCAAGGAACAGTCAATGAGCCAAATTGAAGGGGAGAAAGGTAAGTGCCAACTACCAAGGGAGCAGGTATCAGGTAAGTAAATTTGCTTTAGACCATACCCCTAGACATTAACAGCTAACCCTTGCAGTGAGGGGGAATCCCCATTGCAAGGGGAGTTTTTTTACCCAGAAAAAGTCAAAATTGAACAAATAGACCTTGATGTGCATAGCGAAAATACAGAGAGATTATAACGTGTCTGTTGCACTTTAGCAGTTCACTGAATTTTTTTACTTGAACTCAAAATCAGCCACAAGATGGTGCTAAGAGAAAATATCTCTATTTACAACAAAGCAGGCTTTTTTCCTATGGTAGGTTCCCAGCAACCTCTAGCCCAAGGAGAAGGGAAGTGCATCCTGGGACCTCCGACTCCATCTTGGAATGGAGGAGAGGTGTATCTAGTGCCCATCCTGAGCACATGTTTGAGAAAACACCCAGATTCCCATTATGGCAGCATCGCTGGTAGGGACAGACTTGTTTCTCTGAATGTGTTTGAGCTATCACTTCATTTACATGTTCATATGTTGATTACATGTTTCCATGTTCTTTTTCACCAGTCCTGTTTTTTTAATAAAGCTTCAAGATTTAATTGAGTCTGGCTTATTGCAGAATAGGAGGGTTTAGCTGCATGTCAAGCTATACACAGGCCAAAGGATAACGTGTAGCGGGGACAGAACATGCAGAAGGCCATTTTTTTTACAGTCATATTTTTAACCATCATTTATTTTGTTACAGACTGCTTTTTAATGTTTTATCACAGTATAATATATATAAACTTACAATGATTAAAAGAGAGTGATTGGGTGACATGGGCAGAACACAGTTGCTTAAATAGCATGGATTTTTACTGTGCTGTGTGCCAGCCAGTCTCTATATCTAGGGCAACCACATCTCATGAAAACTTTTATTATCTGTGAAGTTTAAAACTAGGCTTCCAGCCAATAAGAAGGTATCATTCTTTTCTGTATACATAAAAAAACACATTTTGTAAGCAAAAATCTAATGGTTATAATAAACATCTGGTTCTCCCAATAATTACTACTTTAGTTACTATTTATATCTTTAAAGTTTTAGAAATGCAAAAAACACAATTGTGGATTTTAGTTTGGAAAAGGATCTCTGGAGAAAAAAAAATGTAATGTTAGAAAATCTAAAATATCATATGCTAATACCTTTGAACATTGGGAATGGGAGATGTCACCAAACATGCTGACTTAAGCAGAATATTGTGAGAATAGATGCTGGAAGAAAAGACAAGGACTATAATCTATGATAATGCTTAATTTACCATGCAACTAGACGCCACAGTGTTATCTCCCTGGCAGTGTGAGACTTTCTAGTCACATATTTTTAATCTGCCCCTCATGGATGGGAATGTATATAGAGATTGTAGTGCCCCTGTCACTTATAGTTGTGTCGCTACTAAAGTTATTGTGTTTAATTCTGAACTGTAATCAATCTGGAGGTTGATTATTCTATGTTCTGCAGGTTTTTCTTAAGCCTGGTAGATTGATTGTTTCCCCCTGCTGCTGGGTTGGGGCTCCAGCATACCGTGGGGGAGGATCAATTACCAGAATATGAATATGCATCTGACTCTGACCTATTCCTGAGCTGGCTGACTCAGAGTTATAACTGGGGGAAGGTGATAAATATTTGGGAACACCTTTCCTGAACTCTATCTCCTCTGGCGCTTCTCCCTGGGGGGAGGTCTGTGTGTTGTAAGTTGTCTGATCTGGGCCTCAGCATGTGGCAGGTGCTGGCGGCTCAGAGGCCTAAGATGTTACTGTAAAAGAAACCTAAAAGGATCTGCTTACTGAGGAGTGTCACAGAGGCGCTGGTAAGAGGTGCCGTCTGGACCCTGTAAGAGAGGTTCCTCGCCCTGTACTCAGGTACAACACAAAGGAGAAGAAGCCAGTTTGTGCACTACAAGTACTGTGTATGCTCTCTTAGAGTCATAGCCTGTTCCTGGCTGTTCTCTGTTGCAAGAAACTATTTTTGGTCGCTCTCATAGGACCTGTTGCTACTAGTATAAACACTGTCCTCCATTTTTGTTCTTTGGGTATCCTGCAACCCTAACCCTCTCTCCTAAGTTATTACTGAGCAATAAATACTAAAAAGACCCTAAGACTCGAGCCTGTTTAATTTTAGAAGTATTTGTGTTGCTGAAGCTGAAGAAAAAGGGCCGGTAACTGCTAAACAGGTAGGAGATCCCTAAATTATTCCAGCGGCTCCTTTGGCGGCCATTTCTACAAGATCTTACACATACTGGATCATAACTCTCCGCTGACTCAATTTTTGGGACAGTTTAACCGCTTGAAGACCAGGTGTTTAGACCCCCTTCCTGGCCAGGCCATTTTTCAGTATTCAGTGCTGCGGTACTTTGACTGACATTTATTCCGTCATGCAACGCTGTACTGAAATTAATTTTATACCATTTTTTTGGGACAGATAGAGCTTTCATTTGGTCGTATTTAATCACCACTGCGGGTTTTTAATTTTTTACTATAATTAGGAAAAATTACTAAAAATTTTGAAAAAAAAAAGTTTTCTTTTACATAATGTTAGGAAACATTTATTATTACCCAGTTTTTTTGTAAAATATAAAAGACGGGGTCACGTCGGATAAATAGACACCAAACATGTCAAGCTTTAAAATTGCACGCACCCGCGAAATCGCAGAAAACTACCATACCCCAAAATTACCCATAGGCGACGCTTTAAAAGCTTTTACGGCTGCTCAGTTTAGTTTTATCAGTGATTGCCTGCCCTAGAATGATTGCTCTCACTGTGACGTTCGCGGCGATATGTAACATGTGCAATCGTTGTTTTTGCACGTATGCGCCCCCAACGCATGTTTGCATGCGTGTATGTATGTATGTGTATGTATTTACTTTCAAAAATTTTTTTGATTTTATATTCTTTTTTTTATGTGTAACTTTACATTTTTTTGGAGGGGGGACTTTATTTTTTTTTCCTATTTTTTTTCCCACTAAACTTTATTGCTATCACATAGGGGGCTAATAAAACCCCCCTATGTGATAGCAAAATATGTGACAGGTCCTCTTTATGGAGACATCAGGGGTCTCCAAGACCCCTGATGTCACCTAGGACCCCCCAAAAGAAGCTGATGAAGCACAAATCTGCTCTATAGCCGGCGGATCGCTTGTATGTTAACGAGCATCGCTGGCTGTTTTTAAATATCGGGCATTTCCCGCTCGTGCGCCCAGCGGCGTGCGCAAGGGGGCTTGTCTGAGCAGACGTCTAAAGATGCCAGCTCAGATCTAGAGAGCTCCTGGCTGGCCGTTTTTTTACAACGGCCGGCCGGAAGGTAGTTAAGGGCCTCTCCCCAAGTATCCATCTTTTAGGTTTAGTATATACGTACTAACTCAAAGTTAACCTCCCCCTCAGCAAAAAAACGTTCTCACCCTGACTTGTATTGTAGAGAAGGGGAGGAGGAATGTCTGACCAGAGCTGTTATATTACTGGTGCCCATTAGACTGCACAGTTATGTTAAGACAGTTTTAAAACTCAAATCTAGGCAATTTAAAAAAATAGATAAATAGCCCCCAGCAAGAGTTTAATATATAAAAAGCTTTGACTGCAATACTAACCTCCTCTCTGATGCTTTCCCCCCATGAATCCCTTTTTGCCACAAAATGTCCTCAGTCCTACAGCCAATATTTAACTCAAAAGACTAAGGAGATCCTGTGAGTGAAGGGCATCCTCCCTCTGAAAAGGCATCAGCACCATACCCGTAGCTCAAAGTGTAATAATACAGAGATTGGCACTAATGTCATTACACTGGTTTTGCTATCTGCAACATGCAGGACCTCCCAGTCCTAAAGAAGGGAGGAAGAGGACACCACCTGTCACAGGAATGGCCTGAAGAAATCTGAAAAAGGTGAGTATAAAACAAAATATAGCATAAATAGTGCCAAAAGAAAGTCCAGTGGTTGGGCGCCGGGCAACTGAGCCCAATGCTGGTCTTTAACAACTGCTGTAACAGGAAAATAGAGATAAGGCTATAAAGGGAAGGAGGCATATAGAGGATGACTATGTATTTCTGTGACCTAAACTGGGCTGTTATAAAAATGTTTCTATTGCTTTTAGATTTGTACCACACTGTATATTACTGTGTATGATTATTTTCAAATGCTTTTGTTTATATGACAGAATATGGTTGGTTAAAATGCCACTGTCTATAGCAATTTATTTAAACCTAGCATCAGGTTTATTCTTATGTCAAGTGCATAGAGGCAAAGTAGTATTTTAACACTGGCATTTATCACTCTTACAGATATCATAGTACTCCCTCTGTCAATGCCTTTTTCTTGTTTCCCCTCCAGAAGGATAGTTTGCTCCAACAATAGTCACCGTCATCAACTACTTCCTGGACTGAGCTGCTGACTCAGAGTTGACACAGTCATGTAAATTCTGAATGCCACTTCAGCTCACAAGTGACTCAGTTTAGCCCTCTTCTTCAGTCTATCACCATGTGAATGGTAAGAAGTTGAGCATATTGTTCCTCCTGCCTGCAGTAGACTGATGACATTATTTATTACAGTACTTTAAAAATTTTAAAAATTGGGCCCCAGGAGCTGTTTGGCATAATGTGCTAGTATTCACAGCATATGCAGAGAAGCGGTCCTCTCCAGCGCTGCTCCCCTTGGTCACCAGTGCTTTTATCTTCACTTAGTCCTCCTCCGGGTTCCGAGTCTGCTGCTTGATTGGCTGAGCTCCAATGATGTAACTCCCATGCCTGTGCACAGAAATTGCTTCATCTCACCAATAATCCTGCCAAGTGACTGAGACTTCACTTCCACTTTAAGGCTTGCATTAAAAAAATGATACTTGTTTATATGAAATGTCTTACGTGTCACACTATATAGCATGTACAATTAAATCCTACTTTAAACCATTTAAGAGATTTGTGTAGTATTCTTTTTTTGCTGATGACCAAGGTGAGTGTCTTTTTCTTGCTGAAATGTTGTATAATACTATAACTGGGATTGTGCTAGAGAAGGATTTCTTCTTACAGGTTTTACACTAAACAAAGTGAAAGCAAACCATTGGCACAAACACCAGTATAGCTTTCCGTGCAAATGTGAATCTTTAGTGTTTTAAATCTACATATTTTTTAATGAAAAAATATTTATTGGCAAAAGAAAAATACAACTGCTTGTCTGATTAGGAAGTCTTGGTGCCTATGGTTTCATAGCCTGGACCTGATGTTACCTATAACAGTGAAATTTAAAATCATTGCTTTTTACTAACTACTTTGCGGTGACAAATGCACTGTAACAGTACATTTCAAACTCAATAAACATGCTGTAATATTCAATATCTGCCAGTAGGTGTCAGGCTTACTTAAGTAAACTTTTTGCTGCAACAAAAACAGCTTGTCTCGATGACTACCTAATATTTCCACTGTGGGTTTGATTTTTCTTGGCACAAAGATTCTATATGTAGCTGAATATCAATCATAACCATCCACATATCTATTTTTGTTCATGGATATTTACCTTCTTTATCTAAGTATCTTTTTTGCTCTAGCTTTAAAAGGTGATATTTTCAACAAAAGGATAACTTAGACGTCCAGACTTCTAATAATTAGTTAATATGACACAAATTACTGCCAAGTCTGTCAAAGTTCATATATTTTTTTTTTTAATTACATACAGTCAGCACTCCAGTGGGAAAAAAAAAAAGATATACAGGGTCACTCACAAGAGGGTGGAGAGTTTGGAGAAGGCAGGAGCAGTGAACAATCTAGGACAACATAGCTGAACTGGAAAGTGAGCTGAATTGGAGAATTTTTCCAAATCAGCTATTCTGTAATAAATTGTTTACTTCTCCTGTCTTCTCCAAACTCTTCACCCTTTTGTGAATAACCTTGACAGTCTTGCTGTAACAAAACTTTATAATATGTATATTCAATTCATTGCTGGTATCTTCCATCTCCCTGGTTCTGATCAAAAGACCCAGACTTAGAGTCTGAGAGCTTTAAGATTAAATTCAAAGCCCTTTTAAAGGGGGATTGTTTGATTCCTTTGAAACATGTTGGCTTCTTTCTTTTACCTTTCTGATATCAGCAGATTATTAAAATACGGTTCTGGACTTCTGATACATGTGGAGAGAGATGTAGCCCTCTATTTGCCCTGGTGGCCATTGTTGCCAAGTAAAGGGTGATTCAAAATATTAAAGTTGTTGTGAGAGCAAGAGTGCAGGGAAAATCATCCAACAGGGACTAATGTTCTGCCGACAACTGGGAATTCCCTCTGTCACGGGAGCCACGTACCTGAGGTGAGACTGAAGTAGTGGGGAGGCCTTCCTTGCACCTCGGGTCCTTGAAGTCTCTGGAGATGGAGACAGAGACTTGGTGGAGACCGAGTGGCTTGGGTGCCAGGGGTGCGGAGCACCATGCAAGCCTTAGTCCGAGATCTGAGCCGAGGTTAAGTCCACTCTGGCAACGAAGTACACAAGGGTTAATCAGAAGAATGTTCGAGATCCAAGTCGGAGTCGGTTCCAATCTGGCAGCTGAGTACAAAAGGGGCAAAGAAGTAGAATGGTCAAGGTACAAATCCGAGGTCAATGGCAGGCAGCAACCAAGAGTAGTCAAATAGGTTTCCAGGTCACAACAAGTTCAGACAGATCACACACTAGCACAGGAACAAGGGGGGTCTGAAGATAATCCAGCAATTTGGCAGTGTCTGGGCTGGGCTTATATAGGGAAGTGATGATTGAAGTTTGAGGTCACTTCCTGTGCGCCTCCTGGGCATTTTCCTGCCTTTTTCCATCCGGTTTTCTGCGCATGCGCGGGTTGGGGCACTGACACGTCTTTGGCGCATGCGCAGTTGGCGCGGATTTCCTCTTGCGGCAACGCGCCATTGGCGCATGCGTAGTAAGCCCTGGACTCTTACACCCTCACTTTGAGGAGATTTCCTCATATATCCTGTTACAACTTGCAGGCAGGATGTTATGGGAAATCTCTATAGGCAAGAGACTAACCGGATGGGAGTTCCAAAACTGGAAAAAAAAAACGTTTTTTCTATACTGTACATATACTGTATAAGGTGTCCACTCCCCCAGCCAAGTATAAGGTCTAAGTTGATCTACTGGTTGCTTACAAATGGCAAGAAAGTCATATACATTTTTAACTTTCTTCTTTACAATGTGAAAGCAGTCACTCAGGAGTCCAGTGATTGATGCATTGAAAATGGGATGTCTGTGTGCACCCATAGTGCTAAATCTAAACCCAGAGCACCCTAATATGCAAAACACATCTTTAATTAGGAAGTTATCTCTTGGTACTGTATACTGCAACCTTTTTTGTCTCATGTTTTATCAGTAAATCTGTCCATTATATTGATTAGCCAAATGATGATGCACAGGAGTGAGGAGGATCACCTCAGGGGGCCAAGTGTTGACTTCCTAATTGAAGTTATTATGAGTATATTGTTTGGGAAGCCTTGGAAGATGGAAGACCACTAATATCTGTCACCAGCCTTCCTAACTCACCTACTCCAGCATTTATTATCTTGCTATCTGAATGTAACTGGTTTTAGGCAATACTGACTTTATTTAAGTCACCTTTCAGAGTGAGGTCCTTTGTTTTCATATCTTTCTGGCAGAGCAATGACCCAATGTGTCTACTCTAGTGAAATCATTTATCTCGGTAGGTATGGAATTCCATTATTTCCAAAAATAATATTTTTTCCATTTAGGCATGTGCATCATACTAGGCTTTGGTGTTGATATAGAAAAATAAGCATTCATAAATGTTGCATATTTTAGCTGTAATTAACTGTTTAGAGAAAATTGCAATTCAATAAACAATCAATAATTGACTAATGAATCACTACTGAATTCAGGAAACATTCATTGTAAGAATAAGAGAATAAGCAATGGGTGAACTAAAAGAAGGCAAAGGCATTACCTTAGTAAATTGAACTAATCCATAGTGAAAATCAGTAACAAGCAATGGTGACAAATGGCAGGTAAAGGATCCTGGTTTACATAATGCATTGTTTATTTATTCACATATAGGGAATGTAATGTTCAATAAATAGGATCAGTAAGTTGAAGAACCATGCTAAGGGACATTTATTCTTTTAAAATTTACAGATGTCACAAGCAAGGGAGTACTAGTAACCTTTGGCCTGGGAGGCAAACAAAACTGACCCTTTCATAATAGGGATACCCTTTTGTGG
This sequence comes from Nanorana parkeri, assembly GCF_000935625.1. NCBI lineage: Eukaryota > Metazoa > Chordata > Amphibia > Anura > Dicroglossidae > Nanorana > Nanorana parkeri. The sequence goes on from NW_017307713.1 coordinate 363,471, forward strand.
AATAAAAACGCAAACACACTAAATATGCCACAGTGATTGGTGTCCATGGTGACAGTTTGGTGTTGTCTTGGAGAACATTTTTTTTGTACATATATATGCTACAAAAGGGGAAGTGTAATGAATGAACTGTAAATAAAGATGTACTTTTGAAGCTGAACAAGATCTCTGATACTCTGTGAAAAAATATAGACTCATCTAAATAAAATACTAAATAAAATACCATGGTATTATTATAAATAATCGTGGCTGGTATTCCCATAGCAAGTGGACAGTGAGCATACTTATGTGTACAGACCCCCTGCTATACTGATACCATCCCATATGCCCTTCGGCATTGAGGGGTGCATTGAGAGGGTTCCTACCAAAAAATGGTGGGTTGTCACATCCAAAGCACAGGTGCCTAATGTGGATGGGCCCTGGGCTTATTGATACTCCCAATGGGTGTCAGCTCTGACACATCTGCTTGAAAAAGAAGGTATTGCCTTAGAAACGCGTCGCCAGCACGTACCCAGGACTCACTGAGTGTTTCAAACACTCCCTCTCTCCACCAAGCCAACATCTCCGGACCTTTGGGCTCCGCCCCCTCTGCCTCTCCACACCGTCATCGGAAGCCGGCAGTCTGAAGACACAGACTCGCCGGACGATCAGGAGACCCCATCGTTCATCCACCTCCGCCTCCATTCCGGATCCTCACCCCCCTTCCAGCAGGCATATCAAGGGGCCATCACAACACCATGGTCCGAACACCACGGAAGCTGCACACCCGCAGAGCAATAAAGACGCTTCTATTTTTCTACAAAACTAAACCCCCAACCCACACCCCCTCGCCCCCCTCCTTCAAACTCTCTACAAAATTTCTCACGCTCTAGTCACGAACGGGGTACCCACCAAGTACCACCACTCATCCCACCTTTGTCGAGCGCCACACATGGGGTAAAAACTCTTTGAATTTTTCATGTGCTTATGTGCCAACTACCTTCCCTGCATGGGGGATAAATAGCTGGTCACCTGTTCCCTGTTTTCTAGTGAAACTGCTGTCAATCCTACCACACTCTATCTAAAACTAAAAAAATAAACGTGGCTTAACATATACTTTGATGTTTCAGCATTTAGCCTTCTCAAAGTAAGTGAAGTCAACTGAAAAACATTTGTACGGTAATTCAGTAACAAATCAGTTTTAAGGAATATGGCTGACAACCTCCATTTTCAGTGATGCCTAAGCATTAATTCGAATACACACACAAGACCACACAACTGAAGACCTTGTTGTTAATTGTTCTATTAGAGAATCATGACACCAGATCTGATCTGTGCTGAGATCATCCATCTTGTCATTAAAGTGGACCTTGCAATAAAATACAAGGTCTGCTTATACTATCCCTCTGCCTTATATAAATCACTAGCAGATGCTACCTGTAAAGTTGGATTTGTTCTTACCTGTCTTTTGCATCACTATGTGTAATGCAATTGTCCTTACAGGAAGATTAACAGGAAATGTAGAGCAGGTGAAATGTCGCTCGAATGAAGTCCAGTGAATTGCAAGAGCATCTTCTCATGAGGTTTTGGCTCCTCTGTATTTCTTAGGATTTAGTAACAAGGGGTGTGATGTCACTCTTGCCTTGGCCTCACGGGCATTTTCCTGCAAGGTCACTTTAATGTCAGTCTACTAGGTTTTTACTTTCCACATTCTGTCATCCAGAACTGTAGCTGGTCTGTTGGCAAGTATGGCTTGTTTTTCCATTTTCCATTGATTGACTCTTTGGTGAACAGTTTTTGTTTCAAAAGTTTGAACTATAGATATATAGAATACATACACAGGCAAAACATACTGTCCCTTCAGAAAAAATGGACAAACAATAATATAGTAACTTTTCAAAGGAAAAGATTTGGCATGTAACATCAAATTAGATCAATACTGAAGTTTCAGCATACTGGGGTGTTGGTGGTACAGGCACACTGTGTAATGTAGGCTATACCAGCTAGAGAAAAATACAACATTTTAAAGTTTTATAACTCCAGAAAGTTGGGCAAACCCAGGGCATAGCAATATCGAATCTATAGTCACAATGCCCATTTAAAGAACAACAGAGTTTATCTATGCAGCAATCATAAATAAATTGATCTAATTCTTCACAGTATCTAACAAAAGTGTAATTGATTTCGACATGATTGCTATATGCAATTTGGTGGCCATAACTATGAAATGGATTAATTTGCAATCCAGTTTTTTGTGCCTGGGTATTTGTTCCCCTGGAGAGGTACCAAGGGCAGTTTTCAGAATGTTCTGTTGAAAATTGTGGAGAACAACCTAGTGACTTGGCTCCAGAAGAAAGAAAAAGCCAAGCTTGTCCACCTTGTGTGTAGCATTATGCTTATATCTTCATGCCCTGTGCAGTAGCCTGAAGAAGTCAAGGTGACAATCATTAAACTAATTTTGCCGTACAACAAACTGTCCTTAAACATGCCAAGAATTAATTCAGTTCCCCTCAAGCTTAAATAGATGTTAGTATGAGTTTTGTCACTCTCTTCAATTTCAGCTTAATGTACAATTCTATAAATCAAACATTCTTTAAACATGCTATAAATTCTTCTATTAGAATAACAAAAATGTACCACACTTCTACCCTCATTCATCCTAAATAGTGTTTATAGGATGCTAAAATGACATGTGGTAATATTGAGAGAATACTTTGGCATTCCAATCCAAAGAGTACTAGTCAGCGAGGAGCATATGTGAGAATCTTAATCTCATTTCTTAAGTTATTATAATAGTGCAGCCTTACCTCTTAGGAATTTGTGTGTGCTGTTATTTAGTTTTATTGTGTTACTGTTAGCACAAACATGTCAGGCTATAAGGCCCCCGTAGAGGTTGACCTGTCTTCTGTCTGAGCTAAGAGCTGATCGCTGTCTCACTCTCAGTGCGACTAGGGGATGATAAAACTATCAGTTAACAAAGCCTTCCTATCATGTAGTTCTAGCAATGTCTTTGTTACATGACAAGTATACAGATGTTTGAATTCAGCACTGAGCTCAGACAGGAGATAGGATCTCCTTACAGCCAGACACTAAGGTTGGCACTTCTACTCTAAAAAGGAGAAAATACAAGTAAATAATAAAAGATCAAGTAATCTCAAAGAAGTAAGGCATCACTGTAATAGCAGATCAAGATTCAGATTAATACAAATGCCCATTGTTGACTGGCCCTACTTAAGAGCTGTTTAGTACACCTCAAGTGCTAATGCAGCCTGATGAATCAATGCCCCTGTCAATGAAGGAGTCATGAGCTTGCTTATTAAACAGTCCAAAGAAAGCTTTTCTGTGAAAAGGATGACTTTTGCTGTGAAGGCAATGCTGATGTATCTCATAAATGAGGAAGTTATGCCACCGTAAGGAAAAAAATTCTAATTATGTTATGATTGTTCATCTGTAACATAAGAACTATAATCTTTTGAATGTGTATTCCCTATTCCCTTAGTCATTTGCAATGGATTTTGTTACTGTGTGTTCACGTATATGACAATTAAATATTCTTTAATATACTTTATATTCCTGGATATAAAGTAACTCTGTCATATGGGAATTACTGAAGCTGCCATTCCTTTTAAAATTGCAAGGTTTCTGGCTGTTGAGTTGACTTCCACCATCTTTGGTGCCTGAACAGGAAAAAGTATAAAGATCATAAAAGTCAGAGAAAAATATTTAGGTAATTATTTAGAGCTAAACTGTGGACTCCCCTTATCTCTCCCACACCCCTCTACCTAACCTACCTAAATTCCCTTCTTACATACCCTAATCTGCGGTCATGTGACACTCCAGTCCTGAGTGTTCTCTCTTCTTGTTTAGAAGAGGTGGGGTCCTTCTATGGGTGCCCAGTGATGGGGGTGCTCTTAGGATCCAGACGGGGAATCTCAGCAGTGACATCAGTACAACGGGACTGTGGGGGACCGGCTCTGCAGTGCTCAATTAGTAGACACATGCACCCAGAAACTGTGCAGTGAGGGATCCATGAAGTGGAATTATAGGAGTATATCTTGCTTCAAGGTAAGAAGAAAAACTATGTGTGGTGGTGATGGACTTTAAGACATAGTAAATTTATTTTTGCTTCTGCTGGTAGTTTCAGTTTAAGTAAAGGGTAATTTTTGGATACTCACACAGATATTTTGGGGGATATAATGTATTAAAAGTCTCTACAGAATTTAATTACCTTTTGTAAGCCATAGGCTATATGTTTCTAGGTTACATATTGCACATATAATCACCATATGTATGTGGCAGAGAAGCATGTGGCTAGAGTAGTTTTTTTGGGTATTTCCTTAAATAAATGGCCTCAGTTGTTCTTCAACCAACAAGGTTAATTGTGAAAATTACAATCAGCAGAGAGCACACACTGTGTTATATGTAGAGCTACAATTGAATTGTACAAAACAGCAATCAACAGATTTTGCTTGTGCAATTAAATCTGTAGAGACACTTGTACCTTCTCTTAGCAGTTCTGTGCTGGTACTCTACTTCATTTCTTGTAAAAAAAATTGCACATGCAGTGAATTCCTGCGTCTAGGGACATATAATGCAAACAGTCTGCGTCCAGAACTGCTTCTCTGTCCATAGCCATAGGTATTTGTTACATGTGTGAACCAATTGCAGACAGCTGGGGTGCCTCCCAGCCTGTCATCAATTTGTACAAGCTGAGCGACCACAACTAATCGGATAAACCTGGCTGTACCAACAGAAGATATATGCTGATCTTGGCAGCGTATGGCCATGAACGGTGCTGTGAATGGGGCCTAAAGGGGGCTGCAAACCAAGCTTTGTTTGTTGTGCTATTTCCATAGACCCATGTATAAAGTTAAAAAAGCTACTGAAATAAAATTGACCCTAAACTGTTGTAGTTTCCATTTTTCTGCTTGGCTGAAACAAAAATTAATTTTTCACGTTGCAGATCACTTTAACATTTCCCTACATACTGCTGAAATGACCGTGTTTATATTTTGAATAAACTGCTTCACATTCTCTGGATGAAGAATACTTAAATTGTGTGAAATTGTCATCCTAGTGGATGCTGTTGCTAATTAGGTGGCTGTCCTTGCAGGTACTCAGGTTTAATTTAAATATATTTTACACTTCATGTCCTTGAAAATCTGCCAGGTTTAGTTTAAAATAATATTATATTTTATAGAGAAATGCTGCTTTGTGAAAAACACTTGACTAACAAAAGATCACTGAGGTCTGAAGTATAAAATTGAAAGATGATATGCTATAAACATTAAAGTATTACAATCAATAATGGAAAAAATAAATCAAGTCAGTGATGCAATTATATTTGGAAAAACAGAAATTGTTTAAAGTGTACATGTGCTTTAGAGAAAAATTAAGTGATTCTATCCAAACTGCAATAACCCAGGGGTCAGGCTACAGCCTGATAACGATATGAAGGTGGTGGCCTTAGAAGCAAGACATTGTCCTTGGCTTTTTGGCACCATAACAAGTTAATATGGGCAGCACAGTGGTGCAGTGGTTAGCACTTCTGACTTGCAGCACTGGGGGGCCCTAGTTTGAATCCTGGCCAGGCCACTATCTGCATGGTGTTTGCATGTTCTCCCTGTGCTTGTGTGGGTTTCCTCTGGGTGCTCTGGTTTCCTCCCACACTCCAGAGACATGCTAGACGGTTAATTGGCTCCTGTAAAAAAAAAAAAATGGCCCTTCTATGTAATAACCTGTGCATGTGAGACAGGGAATGATGTAAATGTGCAACTATGTAAAGCCCTGCGTAAATTGTCAGTGCTTTATAAATATGTATAATGTTATGCTTAGACTTGTTGGGAAAAGTGGACCCAGCAGAATAATTTTTCATGTTAAGTGCATGCATGCTAAGCAAGCATGCATGTTTACGTATGCAGAGATCACAGTACTCCCCCTGACAATGCCCTTATTCCTCTAAAAGGCCAGAGCCATCTTTATACAAGTTGTCATGTACCTCAAGGGGAGGTTGAGATGACTAGGACGACCTCTCTTGCTGCTCAAGTCTGAACACCCCTGATAGTGAAACATAGGGTACTGGGATGACACAGTGGCATAAGTGCTGGCAGGTGATGTTGTCTCTGCAGAACACGTACTATGCAGCTTGGCTGGACCTTCCTGGCACAAGTGTTTACATCTACCTGCTTGGACTGAGATGCTGGCTCAAAGGGGAGACAAACAAATCCAGGTGTATGCGCAGTTCTTGACTGTGTTTACAAATGTTTTTAATAGGTACAGTTTTGAAGAAATGATACCCCTGTTGTTTAAGGTGACATGTCAACAATGCTTTCATGCAGACTTGTAAAGTTGTTGAAAAGTCCACTTTAAGGTTGTGGTTGGAAACATGGAACTTCTGTTAGATGTTGAATGTACAGTTCTGATGCACCAAGCATGGCTCCTGTTTCCTGTATCCAGATGCCAACCACAGAAATCACTGCACCAGACCATTAGTTTCTCCAAAAAAAGGCAAGTTTACATCACCAAGTTATTGTAATATATGGAAGGGCAGACCAACACCCAGTGACTGTGCCTGATCTGCTAAAGTGTCAGCAGGTTTTCCTTTGCTCTAACCTGCCTACCAGGCCAGGCAGGTTAGAGCAGATGACATCTATTTTAGAATCCTACACTGGCAGAACGTTGAGGCCCATGGCAAAAAGATAAATAAAAGATGTATTATGGGGCTGCAGCGAGGTTGTTAGCGAAAGAAAGTGATATCAGGATTGTCACCAGTTGTTCTCCATCAGTTTTCACCCTGTTGTTTCCTATCCCATTCAGCTTCCCTAGAACAGCACTGAAAGTGACATTTAACTTGACCACAAGCTAAGCTTCTAAAACCTCTATAGACATTTACTATTTACTGTTTGTGAGCACTTTACAAGCGCTTTTTGGAAGCATTCTGTTACATTTCATATGCCGTTTCCTATGGCATTGCTTCCTTTTTGATCACTATTTTTTCTGAGACAAGCATTGTCATGTGCTTCTGTAGACCACAGTGGGAAGTGAAAACACTATATATAGCAGGGCTCAAAATTTCAAGTTTAAGCTACTAGCCAGGCCTGAAAAGTTATCCGCCACCAGTTGCCCCACCTAACCCCTACCCTGCCCTTAACTCCGCCAGGTCAGCGGTGTGACGCAGAGTATAAAGATCAGTAACAATGCACAGTACAGAAGTCAGTGGTGCAATACAGAATACAGAGGCCAGCTGTGTGACGTGCAGTGCAGAGGCCAACAATGTGACGCGCAGTGCAGAGGCCAGCAATGTGACGCGCAGTGCAGAGGTCAGCATTGTGACACGCAGTACAGAGGTCAGCAATGTTATATAATAGGAAACCAGCCTTACCGGAAAAGTAGTAAACCTGCAAAGCAGGTGGGTGCTTGTAGCGACCACGGATGGCACCATGAGCAATATAGAAGTAGTAAAAATTGTCACCAGCACACCACAATATTTACAGCAAAAAGTCCTCATTCTGAGCCTGATGAAGGGGTACTTCTGAGACCCCGAAAGCGCTTGTACTGAATGGCAATTTGTCATTAGAGGTCAGCAATGTGACGCGCAGTGCAGAGGTCAGCAATGTGACGCTCAGTGCAGAGGTGAGGATGAGACACACAGTACAGAGATCAGGGTGTGACGCACAGTACAGAGGTCAGTACACAGTACAGAGGTCAGCGGTCATTATGTAACGCGGTGCAGAGGTCACAAAGAAAGTACAGGGACTTACAGTTGCTTTGACCTCTTCTTCTCTGCTTCTGGGGGAGCAGCGAGGTTGCCTGCACGTCCAGCCGGCTCCAGGTGCTCTCTCTCTCACGCAGCAGAAGCCGGCAGTCTTCCTCTCCCACCAATGGCAGCTGAGGTGGGCGGAGGAAACTGCTGTGGCCACCGAGGAGCCCAATCGAATAGGGCACAGACGATGGCAGTGGAGCTTCTTGTTCTCTTCTCCCCGCCACCGCAGTCTTAAAGAGGCCCCCCTCCCAGTCGTTATTAATATAAGTTCCCCACTCAATATGGCCGCAAGCGAGGGGCATACTGAGTGGGGCAACTCAGATTAATAACGTCCAATTCCACTCGCACCCCCCGCAATTTTCACTCGCCAATTGCGAGGGGGCGAGTGGAAATTTTGAGGCCTGATATATAGTATAAGTGAAAACGCAATATATAGGAATTCTTTCAGTACCCTTAAAGTAAACCTTTTTAAGAGAAATATGTTGGCTGTCATTGCTGACCCTCTTCTGAAGTTGCTATTTGTGTCATTGTTATGCTAACCCCCTGGCTTCAATATTTTCAGAGTCACTGACCCGGAACAAGTATGCAAATCAGGAAAGTCAGAGAAAAATCAAAAGTTCTTATCTATATACTTGTTCTGGGTCAGTGACTCATAATATTGAATCAAGAGGGTCAGTATGGAAGCCAGGGATCTAGTATTGGACAATGTCATCAATGGCAGCTCTCATATTTCTTTCAGGAAATGCTTCCTTAACAGGATAATGCAACTGAGAGATTGGAGACTCTCATTTCTGCATTCTCCTTTTAAAAATTCTTATTTTCTCACAGGTATGCTAATCCTACTTACATGGAACAAGTATATTGATAAAAAGTTTTATATTTCATCTGAGTTCATTAGCTGCATTCTTGTCAGTGACTCAGATAGCATTGAGGTCAGAGAAAGCCAGAGAACTAATATTTTTTTAGAAGAAGGTTAGAGATGGCTACCTCTTTGAGCATCATTTTTATTTATTATAGGTATTTATATAGCTGTGACAAATTACACAGCACTTTACTTAATGCACATGCACATCAGTCCATGCCCTCAAAGAATTTATAATCTAAGGTCCCTATCTCACATACATACTAGAGCCAATTTAGACAGGAGCCAATTAACCTTCCAGCATGTCTTTGGAGAATGGGAGGAAACCCATGCAAGCACAGAGAGAACATGCAAACTCCATGCAGATAGTTCCTAACTGGGATACGAACGGTAGATCCCCAGTTACCACTGGCAAGAGTGCTAAACACTAAACCACTGTAGCACAACGCATTGATGTGAAGCAACTAAGTATTGAATATTTCCCTTTCTTATTTCCAACATTCTATCTACCAACACTGGAAAAAGATGTAGAAGGCTTGGTAATGCTCATTGTGTGACCAGGGCCAAAGGTGAAGGGCTAATGTGGCCTTAAAAGCATAGGAGATGGGTATTAGTAAAAAAAACACTTCAAGGCACACCAATACCTTCATTAAAAAAGATATATCTGTCCATATCTTTTCCTTTGCTCTATAGTGCTGGCCAAAAGAAATGACAGGTGCCCTTTTTGTGGAGCACTGCAACATAAATAGCATCAGTATAAGGTATTTTTTATTACTATAAATAAACTTTTTAATTGCATGTCTTTGGAAGAAAATCTCCTTATTCAGACACTTTTGATTGATTTACTACTAAGGTTTATCGGTTTCTTCCTAAAATGATGTGTGAAAAGTGCAATCTGCTGGCTTTACCCTTTTTTTAATCTTTTTATCTGACACATTTTCTCCTTTTAGGTTTGCTTTGCTCCTGTGGGAGTTTGGCTGAAGAAAGGTATTTGCTTTCAAATAACCTTTGCATAATTAGTTTTAATTCAGCCTATCCACCTTTCTTCTGAAATGTCTGCATGGCTAATGAAAGGTTGTATCAGCACAAAATGAAGACAGGAATTCCACCTTGAAGCTGTTTGTAAGGCCTAATATACTTATAGGTTTGCCTAAAAGATGTGAAAGTTTGTATGCTTTGTATATATTCATCAGCTAAGGTCATCTGTAATTCCTTTTGATCATGAACCCTTCTCTCTCAAGCCTTGCCAGTAACAACATTGTACGAGTCTTGTTTATAGCGCTTTTATATATAATTTCATAACACTAATTCACATTTTTCAAGTTATTGACCTAAGGTGCACTTACTATTTTAAATATGTTTTCAATCAAGGACTTAAAAATTAGGTTTAAAATGGCTAAAAACATTCCAGGTACATCAAAACCAAAGGTGTTCAATCTTTGAAGAGAATCCATGAACATAGAAATATGCAAGCTACCATTGCCGAGTTGGTTTATAAAGTCTTTCGGAATGTTGTTTTGATTCTGCTTCTTACTACCTAAGCTGGCCATACAATGTACTATTTTTTTCGTTCAACCTGCGGGCTGAACGAAACAAATAATACAGATTCCTCCATCAACGCTTATGAATGGCCGAAATCCGCATAGTGTATGGCCAGCTCTACTGTTTCACGAACTCTGGACAAGCAGGCAGCCAATGTCAGAACACCTGATATGCCCATACTTGTTCCAGGTCAGTCACTAAGCAACGTACTGAAGTGACAATAGTGGTGACATATGACAAAGTGGAGCCTGCACCTTTAGAAACAAAAATAACAGATCAACTGGTTGGATCAACTGGGACATCAGAAAAACAAAAACTGATTATTAATGCTCTTGACAGTTTGCATTATACAGTATATGTATTTTTTTTTGCCAAAGTTGCACTTTAACCTTATCACTAAGCCTAAAACTTAAGCATAACACTGAGGCCCTTTTCAGCTCTTCTCTGGCTATTTAGATTGCCAACACAGGACAATGGGCCAAAAACTTAAATGAACCTTTTTATGTAACACAGCACACTACAAAGCACTCCATGGGCAGTGTGATGCACTCTAGTGTGGAAATGTTGCCCACTACTGTAGTTGTTCATTGAGGTACTATTCTAAATCAATTGCATTGCAATGCACCGCACCACCCACTGGGCATTATTGTACCTTGTTAACATGTACCTTGCTAACATATGGCAAAATGTGTCCTTGTTCAATGGATAGGTCTGAGGAGGATCATGGACTAAACCCTTAACATTCTGATGCTATCAGTAAACTAACCCTACCACTTCCCTAATCCCTAATATAAAAATGTATTTCCATGTTTGGAGACAAATTTTACATATATTTTACATTTGTGACTTGTCTCTATTCACATAGGATAACTTAAAGAAAAATATTTAAAAATTGCAGCTTAACTTTTTCAGTGATGTTTCTGCAAACTCTGAAGAATTCTGCTTAGTTCTCACACTCTGGGGTGCAGGGGAGAGTTTTGTTTCAAATAAATAACCTTGTCTGTTCTGTGCTGGAAGATTTCATTATCAATTTAATCTAGATGAGCAGGACTGTCTGTCCTAATAAAGAGTTAAAGACCTGAAGACAAAGAAGGAAATTTATCAAAACTGGAGCAGACAGACTCTGGAGCCGCTGTGCATAGCAATCAATCAGCTTCTTTCTTTCATTTTCAGAGCTTAACTGAACGAACTGAAAAGAGACATTGATTGGTTACCATGGACAACTGCTCCAGGTTCTGTCTGCTCTAGTTTTGGTATTTTCCCCTTATTGTATGTTAATGAACTTTAAAAAACAAAATTACCCTCAGTCAGTCCCTTTTCAGCTCACAGGTATCTATTCTATACACTAAAAACCGTTTGTAAAAGCTCCATGCATAATCCTGCTCCAAATATTTTAATTATTTTAGGTATGCTGTGAGAATAGGAACACATAATCACATAGAGGGTTTTGTTCTCAAATTTGGCTGTAAAAGTAAAAATACCCTTTAACCAGTTGACATCCGCGGTGTTAAACCCCCTTCCCATCCAGGCCATTTTTCAGTATTCAGCGCTGCGGTACTTTGACACCTGCAACAGAATACTTGCCTCATCCTGCAGCTCCACTCATTGCTCACAATTCTGCACTATAAAGTAACAGCACAGACAATGATCGGTATTAGTAGATTTCTCACACAGAATATGTTTTAGTTTTAGATTCACTGGTCCTTTAAAGTCAAAAGATTTGATAGTTGTCTTTCTCCACAAGATTGCTATGCAATGTTAGAGGCCGCAATTTCTTACTTCCAACTCTCAGTCTTTTCTTTTTTTACAGTAGAATACCTATGCAGTGAAAGGATCATTTCCCTTTCTTTGGCAGATTGCTACTTTTCTAAACAATTTTCTGCTCCAGCTACAAAATGTTTCCACGAAGACATCTGCAAAGAAAGCCACCGATTTTGTCACTTCATTATGCTCATTATTTATTGTCCATTGTATAGCTCTTGCAGTTAAGACTAAAATCTTTGCACTGGCTGAAAAACCACATATGATTGAATATGTGTGATTTAACCTCTCTAGGTCATTCTTTTTTCTTCTATGATCATTATCTCGTTGGCACTTAGAAAGAAACTGCTTTAAAGTATATGTGCTAACAATGAATTTCTATTATTTGCTTTCTTTTGGTCTGGTAAATATACCATTGAAAAAGCATTTTGTTATATGTGTGTAGTAAAATACCCGTTGATTCTGCCAGAAAACATGTGAGCTCATAACGTTGTGTTCTCTGCCTATGTAGCAATCTTGTAATATAACTCAGTTACATTGTTTCCAGTTATTTCTGCAAACTACAGACCACTTCCTGTCCTAGGGTGATAATGCCACCCCTCCATAGTTATAGTACAGTGAATGAGCTTTGTCACTCTAGGACAGACACCAGAGGAATCTACAATATATCACATTTTTGGTTGGAATTACATGATAGGGGTTTTATCAACCCTTCTCTACTCTGTCCAAAACATGGCTATGCATGTACTTCAGGGATATAACAGCAGAGGTGTACCGAGGCGGGGTGACACCCGGTGTACGGTACTGCTGTTACCTGACGCGGTCATCTCGGGGGTGCACACCGGCAGAGAGAGGAGGGGATGTCACCCGGCGGCATACCTTATCCCCTCCTCTCTAGAGTAAATGTCGGGCTCTCGGTCCTTGACCAAGTGCCCGACTTTTCAGAGGGGGGTGACACCAAAATGACTGGCATTCATTTTGGTGTCACCCCTCCAACGGTGTCACCCCGGTGCGGGCAGCACTCCCCGCACCTCCTTGTGATGCCACTGTATAACAGTGCAAGTACCTACAATCAAAACTTGCTTCCAGTTTAATAGGTGTACTGGCATGACCGTTTTACTTTAGGAAAAGATAAGAACAGGATAAAGACCACACAAAATAAAGTCCATAGAATATGTTCATGCTGCGAATCTGAATCTGTTTTGCAAGAAGTCAGGGGGTTCCCGGTAAACATCTTCTAACTATGTTCTGCCCAAGGGCTATGATTTGAGATGATGGTGTGCAAGGCAATTTGAGCGAATATATCCTTAATTAATAATTAGTAACACACATTCTCCCCTCAAAGCACACCTGTAGTTTTGTAAACTCAGCCAGATGATAAAAACCAATTGATGTGCTTTGAGGAAAGACACAATTTTGCTACATACTTTACAACAGAGGTGTCAAACTCAAATACACAGTGGGCCACAATTTTAAAAATGCTCCAAGTCGAGGGCCGGGCTGGTTCACACAGTATAATACCGTGGTCTATGCAGTATATCACACAGTATAATACAGCGGCATATACAGTATATAACATGGTATAATAACAAAGCCTGTACTTTCAATTTTTAAAAAGCATGATACGTAATTACAATAAAACATTTTTTTAAACTTTTTTATTTACTTTCCCTTTAAGAAATAGCCTAAATATTTAAATAATACAAGCCAAAAACAGACATTAAATAGTACAGAGCATTTACAACAAAAGAATTTACTTACGAAAATGTTTTTCCATCTGGTGCCCGCTTCTGTGAATTCTTCCCCTGACTTCTCTCCTTATTGCGCAGGGGAGATATCAATGGGGGGGTCAGGAAAATCATCAATTAGAGATGTTTTAAAAAATAGATTTATCTCTATTTAAATTACAGTAAAAAAAAAAGTACTGTATGTTAGGGGGATGCTCACTGGGGACAGTATGGAGTCCATACTGTCCCCAGTGAGCATTCCCTCACATAATTTTTACCATAATTTAAATAATAGAGATCAAACTATTAGATTACATACTAGTGTGGAGGAAGGCGGTACACAGGTGTCACAGATACTACTTTCAGTATATCACTCCCCCTCTTCTCCATGACTTCTACAATACAGAAGAAGTGATGGAGAAGAAGGGGAGAGATATACTGACTGCCAGTGTCACAGCACAGTACCTGCAGGCTGCAGCTCTCCCGGCTCTCTGTCGTCTGGGTTGGATGCTGATTCCCGCCAAGGAGCACCTCACGTCATCTGATCTGGACCTCAGGACCCACCTCAGTCACCTCACCTCACCTCACGGCCACACCTCCCTTGTCACGCTGTGCTGCTGCCAGGCTGCCTGCTGGGTAATGCAGTTCTCTGGCCGGCGGCCGCGGGCAGCGTGAGAGAGCTGCCGGCAGGCAGGGCCAGATCTAATGATAATTAATTATCATCAGGCGGTCCAGAGATAATTCCTTTGCGGGCCGGTTCTGGCCCGTGGGCCTTGCGTTTGACACGCATGCTCTACAGCAGAGTAAAATAATTCCACGGATACACAATCCAGGATAGAGAGGGGTTGAGGCTGAGCAATACACTGAGCAATATGGAAGAGACCATAAAACACAGAGGTTTAGTCCAGGTTGGCCAGGAGCACTGTATTATGGAAATCAAGCTGGTGAGGGGTTAATTCTGAACGGTTTTAATCCCGGATGGCAAGGGGTTCCACTGCTGGCACTTGGGAAACACAATCAGGATGGAGAGCAGTGTGGCAGCGTGCAGGGTATTGCTCAGCTTCCACAACAACATCAAGACAAAACTGAGCAATTGAAACACTGCGGTTTTTAAGATAACAGCTGGCCGGAGCAGGAAGGAGCAGCATGATGCTGTACCTGAAGCGCGGCCAGGTAAGTCTATTGCACCTTTCCCCCTCACTCTTCCACGCTTCCTCCCTGCAGCATGACCGGTCCCCTAATGCTGCTTCTTTTCGCTGCTCCTTTAAATGTTGGCAATCTGACGACATCATGTACAGTGCAGGACCAGCAGTCCTGCATTGTATGTGAGGACACTAACAACCTGCCTACAACAAAGAGTTTCAGAGAGGAGAGCACGGGCTGCTGGGAGAGCAAAGGATAAGGTAACAAAGAAAGCGCTACTACCCACGGATTATAAATGCATAGTTGATAAAAGTTACATTGAATGTAATTTATGGGAGGCATGCATGATAAAAAGTGGAAGGTGACTCACTGTTAGATGGAGGTGGTAGGTAGGTAAGTAATTGCTGGTGGAAGAATAGATGGTAGTGCTGGACGATGGAGGAAATCGGCTCCAGTGGCTGGAGCGCGGGGAGAGGAGCCGTTGGCTGGAGATAGCGTCAGGCGGCCGTGGCTGGGAACGGGCTAGGCACTGGATGTGTTAATAGTGTCAGGTGCTGTCAGGCCTCAGCTGGTCAGGCAGAGCCCTGGCGGCTGTGCGAAAGTAAGGTCGGAGAAGCCGCTCTGCTGCGGTTGCTGCGCTGTCAATGGGCAGTAGATAGTTAATGTTCGTTGGGGAGCGAGCACGGAGCTGGATGCCTGGACGATCCGTCCAGCTATCCAGCTCCGTGCTCGCTCCCCCACGAACATTCACTATCTACTGCCTGGATGGCTGGATGATACGTCAAGCCATCCAGCTCCGTGCTCGATCCCCCACGAACATTCACTATCTACCGCAGGGTCTGGTATGAATCACTGAAGGGAACCACACACTGTTTTTTTTATTGTTTCTCTGGACTGTCAAAAAATTAAAATAAAAAAAGTAAACATTTAATGCAATTTAATGAAATAAGCAAACATCCGAAACAAAACAAAATGAAATAAAAAATGTTTTTTCCGGGTGCACATGTCTACAAAATAGGACAATTGGAACCTTTGGTGCAGGAAGAGCGTAATCTTTTATTTGGGATTGTTGAATCCTGGCTGCGTTCTTTACATGACTGGGCTGGTAATATTCCTGGCTGTGATCTCTTTCGGAAGGACAGGATAAAATGAAAAAGTGGCAGTGTCTGTGTCTAAATGGGAAGTCATCTAAAAGTGAGTGTGAAAGAGGCCTTGTTAATGTAAATTGTGGTTGTACTGAGGCATTTTGGATGGAGTTACATTTGGGTTTGCATACCGTGAAGTTAACTATCTAAGTTTGTTACGGGTCCCTGAGTTAATGAGGAGGCAGAGAATTAGTTCCTTTCACAGATAGAAAGAGCTACACCAGTAAAAAGATGAACATTTATGATCCTAAATAATCAAGACAATTTTATGGCACAGTTGAAAAAAAACCTCCAACTAGAAATAATGCTCTGCTGTACCTGGTAATCTCAAACAATGCAGAGTTTATTACAAATGTTTAGAAAGTAAGCACAAAGGGGGCGCCTTTCCTGGTGCAGGTCAATTTTATCTCAATAATCATATGGTAAAAACAGAAAGGTACTCACAAACATGAGTGTCACACATGGAATGAGAGCTGACAGGCAGTTAGACATCCACTGGGCGATTCCTGTGTGCTAGTGACGTTAATGGGTTTCCGGGGCACGCCCCCTTCATATGTGTTCTGTTGAAGGGGGTGTGCCCCGGAAACACGTTAACGTCACTAGCACACAGGAATCGCCCAGTGGATGTCTAACTGAATGTCAGCTCTCATTCCATGGCTGTGTGACACTCATGTTTGTGAGTACCTTTCTGTTTTTACCATATGATTATTGAAATAAAATTGACCTGCACCACTTTCTAGACTCACAGCTTTCCCGGCTTCTTTGGTGCAGCATCCTGCAGCATGCCCAAGAGGATTTCCTATTGAGGAGTGATAGTTTGTGGCGCTTTATTGCTTTTACTTTATTACAAATGTTTATATGAAAGAAAATCTGGCTTGTGGTGACCATATGACTGCATTTAATTTAGTTTGCAAACAATAAACACATACTGGAAAGACAAAAACACAATTGTAAGAGAGCTAATCTTCCATTGCCGAGGGCTGCTCTTCAAGACTTAGCTTGGAGGGAATATTGTCATCAAAGAACAAACAACAGAAATGTGAATGCATCAAATTGACTGTCTGCAAACACACTGCAAAATATATGCAAAATAATACCGTATGTTTAAAAGACTAGCAGGTCCATTCACTAAAGAGTGAAGAGTTTGGAGAAGGCAGGAGAAGTGAACAATCTAGGACAACATAGCTGAACTGGGAAGTGCATTGAATTGAAGAATTTTTCCAAATCATGTATTTTGACCTAGATTGTTTATTTCTCCTGCCGTCTCCAAACTCTTCCCCCTTTTGTGAATAGACCTGTAAACGTAAAACCTATGTGGCTCACATTCCAATGTTAAAAATAACCAAAAAGATTTTTTTAAAAAGAGGCATTGAAAAAATAACCACTGAAGAGACATTTTTATCATTTGAAAGTTACAAAGGAATATAACAAAAGATGTAAAAAGGGAATTAAGATTGCAAAACTTCAAAACAAATGAAAGGTTGCAAAAGACAGCAAGACAAACCCCCCAAAAACTCATTAAATATATTCATTTTTAAAAATGCCAGGGTTGAGCATGTAGGCCATGATATGATAGACATGATAACTCAGAGCTGATGACTGGGGCAAATAGAATGAAATACCCTCTTCAGCTATAAGTATACATGTGATTATATGGTTACATAAATCTTTAAACCTGTAGTTCAGAAGCAGTGGGAGAGAGTGAGGCAGTGAACTATCCCAGGCTCTATTGTTTTGCATGGCACTGTCAGTCATATACTGGGAACATGTTTACAGGAGGGCAAAACACAGGAATGAATATCAGTATGATGCTGCTCTTTAATCATTCAGTCCTTATTAGATAGGAGGAAGAACCTTAAACAAGCTGTGCTGCTTAACTGAACTGCGGGTCAGGTACCAGGGGTCACTGGATCACAAGACTGGCTGAACACAAATGCAGATATTTTGGCAGGTGAAGCAGTTCACATACAGTATATACATTCTAACTATGCATTTAGCTTTTTGCCAGTTTAGTTCTAACATATATTATTCAAATATAGGCTTGTGGACAACATTTTAAAAATTGTCATTTTGTTAATACTGATCGTGGCATCGTTTTTAATATTTAAAAATTATGTATGCTATACTTTCTGCTTTTTTAGCCAGCTACTGTTATGTTTGTGTAGCTGTTAATCACTCATTATGGTACAGTGACTCCAATTTATCTTAGCACATATCCATGTTGACTAAAGAGCTAAATGTCTCCATTAGGAAATAAATTCACAGT
>NW_017307713.1:381671-393279 GCF_000935625.1 Nanorana parkeri
AGAATGTTGAGAATTTACAGACAAGATTTGCTATTGGAAAATACAGGCCAGCCCAGATTCGATTTACAATGTCATCATGATCCATTCTATTAGGCTTCCTAGTCAAATCAAATTGTTTCAGCTGGAGTCACAAATTAGCCACAAATTGTGTTAATATAAATTGGACTTTGATTTTTACAGAGCATTTAGATATTGTTTGCATTTCTATACAGAGGAAACAATTTTATGTAAACAGCATGATTCATTCTGGATAGTCAATTTACACCGCCAAATTATGGTCGAAATTTAAATTAAAAGCTCAGCAGGAATTGGATAGCTTATGTGTATGTGTGATGGCTTTTATATTAAATGGTTTACACAAATGCTGTTGTTTATCTTTGAAACAGGTTGTCATGAATATTAATGAGACCCAGGTGTTAATGTCACGCTGTTTTACTTCCAACTAAAAATCTTTAAATTGAGTTAAGTATTTGAACATGTATTTTTAATAACTCTTGTTGTAATTACTACATTGGGGGCGATATGGGTAAGGAGATGGTATGTTTAAAAACCAACTGTGGGAGGCTGCCTGGGAAAGATAGATGGCAGTAGAACTATTTTCCTTTTGGTTCTAATGTACTATTGATTCTTTGATCAACCCATTAACCTCATTTGTAATGGAGGCTTGTATAGAATTCGAATAATGTCACACTGCTGTCAGACACATTAGAGGATACAACAGGCACCGAGCACTGATATGCATAAAGAATAATTATGCAATATTAAAGGAAACTTGTCATAAGAGAAATATAGAGGCAGCCATTGCTGAAATTCCCCTTTGAAAATGGTAGTTTCTTGGCTGCCATAATGAATTATAAAGTGCCCAGATGAAGACCTATAACTGTTCCATGTTCCTGACCTGTACACGTGCTCTGGGTATAGAAGACAGCCCCATCCTGCCACGATTATCGAAAGGTTCAATCAGCGGTAGTTTAAAAAAAAACACCTGGACGACTTATTATTATTTTCGTTTGCGCATGCGCAGTGTTAATCGTACGACTTTTGACGGACGGAAACGCCACCAACCATGCGAACATCATACGATCGACCAAAGTTTTCAAACATGCTTGATCGTCAAAAGTCGTACGATTGTACAGTACTATCGGTCAGGCACTCTATTCACACGTTACGATTGTCGTACGTAAAGTCGATCGCATACGATTATCATACAATAATCGTGAGGTGTATGGGCACCTTAATGATCCTAGTGGCAGGATTGCTAAAGACAGCAAAATACCATTTCTATGGCAATAAATCTCTTGCTGGCTGAACCAGCAAGTCATTGTATCTTTACTGGTTGAAATGTTGCAGAATCTCCCTTGGCAGCCATGGAATACTGCTATAGACACAAGGGATTTTTTTTTTTCCACCATCAACAAGATGAATGCTAGTGTGTCATAGACCTAACAGCCAAGCAACTAACATCTTCAGGAGCAGGTGAGCATTGCTCCCATAGGAATAGTGTAATGGAAGTCTGTCTGTTATTTATAGGAAATGTCTCACATGCATACTAAGGTGAAGACACCAGTCCAGGTTTCTAGCATCCTCGATAAAAAGGGTTAATTATTCATGATAGTTCATAGGATAAGAGTATACTGTATGAATTGGTGTCTCCGATCAGCTATTTCAAAATAAATGCCATTGTAATAAATTTTTATGCATGTGATGCTTGGATGGTTTATCAGTGCATTCTGTTTGTGAACCATCAGATGAATGCACCTCAGCTAATGACAAACTATCCCCACATTGTAAGTTCTCTATGTGCAAGTTTAAAAGTTAAAATTGACACCAGAGCAGCAAAGATATTGTGTGGAAACAGTTGCTTTTAGTAAGTAAATCAATACAATTGATTCCAGACACCTCCATTGACTGACTGATCTTTGTTAAACTCCATTGAGCAACTTGAGAGCTCAGGTTTGAATTCAGTTCCTAATAAGACATAATACCTCAAACTCTGGCAGCTTTAAACCCAAGAGAAGATCTGTAGAAATGCTACATGGGCTACAGTATGAACTAACAACATTTTAATGTTTGCAGGCGTTGTCATTTATTATCGTATGGCATTTAAGCATACAGCAATAGGACACCATAACTGAATATATGTATATATATATAATAAAATAAATGAAATTATTTAAAATGTATAAAACTATTTGGTACCCCACCAGAAAAGCTTGTGGACAGTTCAGAAACACAATAAATTGTTAGGCAGGAAGGTATTGCAACTATACCTCTCTTAAGTCAGTGTTAATTTTCACAACAAATTTAATTTTCGTCTTAGTCTTTTGGCGAAAATTAATTTTTATTTTTAGTCGCATTTTAGTCATCAGATTAATTTTTATTTTAATCCAGTTTTAGTCGATCAAATTCAAGTCGATTTTAGTAGACAAAAATCTAATAGCTTTATTTTTAGTGTAATATTTATTTAAGCAATTCTCTAGCATTTCCAAACTCATTTGATTATATACCCCTGGAGTAATTTTTAAATTTGATTTAACTTTTATTTTTTACATGTCACGTGTCACCTTTCCACTTCACTGGATTCAGCTGCTGAGGCAGCTGAATGTCAACACAGCAGGCAGTGGCTTGGAGCAATAGCCAGCCTGTTATTGGTTATGTTAAATTGCAATAGCAGGCTGGCTATTGCACCTGCCCACTGCCTGCTGTCAATACGATAATGAGAATCGACAACGATTCTCATTTTCGTTTTAGTTCGTTAACAAAAATTGAGTACCGGACGAAAATTGTTTTCATCCCATTAACTACTCTATAATTTAATTTTAGTTTCATTTTTATCACTGAAAAACGCTCCAAAAAACGAAAAAAAAAAAAACCCGAAAAATTTTCATTGATGAAATTAACACTGCTGCCTAGCCAAATCCTGTACAACTGCATCTATTTGTCAGTGAAAACATGCACTATAAGTACCTGCAGTAACAGAGATTAATCAAGAGCAGTGGACCTCAGTGTGCCTTTCCAGTATTCTACTATACCTAAACTTTTTTCCGTAATTGAGCTATCCACCTTTAGTTGTGCTTTAGCAGGCATAGTGCTCGATACTAATGCATAATAGCATTTTTCCAAGATTCTTTACTTAAGCATCCCTCTTCACAGTCATTCTTTAATTAATTATTCCTGTTAACAGTCTCTTTTAATAGCGGGACAGCCTTTACGGTTGGGCCTATAAAAAGGATTCCCTTATCAGTAGCACCGTAGATTTGACATGACTGACTATTGGCAAATTGCTGTGGACTTTGGTGGATCAAGTATGGAAAGTTTTTTAATTTTTAAAGTTAGAAATTAACCTCGTTTTACACTATTTTTATTACTGCGATCACTAAAGTAGCCCTACATTAAACCTTATGGGATGTTATATGTATTTATTGTATAATGTGACCTGCTTCTTAAGTAGGTCAGGATTAAAAGAAAACCAAACCCTTTCAAGCTAATAATTCCTAAAATATAATTCATCTAATGAAATATACTGTAAGATTGGTTCATATTTTCTGTTTATTTTACTAACCCTTCGGATCCTCAAAAAAAATTGTTACAGATTAATATATGTAGGCACTAATTACATATCAATGCTTTTACATATATAACTGCATAAAGCTTCTAGTCCTCTGTGTACATCTATATCTTTTCTAAGCATATAAGATCATGGCAGTGATATCCTGGAGCTGCCTGGTGGAAGATCAGTTATTACTGAATAATGCAGATGCTCTGAAGCTCCCTTATCCTCTGCAGAGCAAGGTCACTTTTATTTACAGTTTCCTGGCTTTGCATTCCCCAAGAGAAAGCCACCCAAGGACTTCCCAGCCTTGCTTGGAGTTCACACTCGCAGCTAATTACCGTGGCTGTGACTCTCAACCTGACAGGTATTGAACTCTATTCTCCAGGGTGCTACTGGAAATACAAGCTATACCCAACTTCCCCAGACTGTCTACATGCCTCGTTTAAATTATTTATGCCATCTTTATTTGCCATCTTTTGATTTATCTTGAAAGGAAGCAAATTAAAGAGCAGTTGAGTGTAAAGCTATTCATTCCATACAGCCTTCCATTTGTAGCACTCCTGTATAATATATGCCTTCATTTAAACATAAAACATGCCATTTATTTCCATGCTAGAGTGATGCATTGATTTTTTTTTTAACAACTGTGGAAACCAAACTTAGGTAAGTGCATGTAGGTTTCCTAACAATCGATGAGCAAGTGATCATGTTCAAAGTACTGTATAGGATGCCCTCGAGAAATACAAGTGTATTATTGTAATACAGTGAGATGAAGTCATGTTTAAAGCTAAACTGTAAACAGATATAAAAGACACAAAATGAAGCACAATGCATTCGTTAATGCATCCTTAATGTATTTATTTTTGAATGCAAACAGTTTAAGAACCTAAATTCAACTTTGCACAGCAAAGCTCAGATAGGGAGACGCAGCACAAGGATCAAATTAGTCATGCTGTATGCAAGATGCATGCTAATTCGAGGAGAGAGCAAAGTGACAATGCAATAAGCTCATTAGTCTGCTGTCTTTCCTGTCATTGTCTTGTCATAGGCTGGGGGAGGGACAAGACCTGTGAGTGTTAGGGCTTATTCACACCTGGAGGCATGCCCTTTGAAGTGTATAATGCATGCCCACTGGTGTGTGTTGCTGTGATGCATAGTACCAATGCATCACAGTGTTTACATTTTATTTTGTGAAATTTTAATATTTTATTTAACTGTAACTAACATTTCATTCAACCGCAGTTGCAATATGCAGTCACGTGTTATATTGCGTTCTTGCATTGTGTAAAAATACAAATGCTTTGGCAGGTAAAACAGCTCCCGTATGTGTATTTTATCTGTGTATTAGCTGTTTGCCTGAAGCTCAGCTTTACGAGTTGCTTTCTCTCCAAAAGCTTTTTAGAAACAGCAAATATTAAAGTAGAAATTCTTCATAACCAATACACACCTGTTGTGGAACAAATTTGATGTAATAAAAAAACTTTACAGGAAGCTGGGACCTTGCATGGTCAAGTGTGATATCAGGTTATATAGTTTTGCCTAAAAAATAATCTATTTGTCTGAGTTGCAAACCTAATCAGCAGCTGGTGGCCTCGTGTAGCTCAGTACAAATTCTTGGCTTAAGGACAAACTGCCGACAAAACATTATGCTTAAGTTTTGGATAGACTTGGAAGTTTTTTTTTTCTGCTGTCTGTCACCTGGTTGGGGAGATATTATCTGTCACCTGGTTGGGGAGATATTACATCACTTCCTGTCCCTTTTAATAGCTGGATAAGAAATGAGAGAGCCACTGGCACTGAGACACACAGAGGGTAACAATGTCATGGCAGAGGTTCTAATCCTTGAAAAAAGCACATTTTTGCAGTCTGTGTCCTACTGGTTCCCATCAATGCGGACATTAACTGCAAATAAAAACCACACAGCAGAACAGCCCCTTACCCACTCTATCCAAATGTACACAGTTTTAGCAGGAGTTGGGATACAACGCTATCTGCAATTTAGTACAGATGGAATATGTTTTGAAGAGCCCATTCATTCATAAGATAACCTAGGCAGGAGTCTAGGACTTGGGGATGTCAAGGGAGCACAGGTAATAACTGTCATCCTCCAGCAATAAATTGAAGGAATAGAGCAACTGGTGAAAGCTAAACACCTACAGGTCACTTCACAAAGAAGGATGCATTTGTAGGCAGTTGGTGTCTGATAGGAAGTACAGATATCTCTGGGCCTATTGCAGTCTTTATCAATGTCAATCGAAGAGATGGGGGACAAAGCTGCTGCCTTGTCTACAGCCCCATTCCGCCTTAAAGACTTAATCTGTCTTTGTTTTGCATTGTCTCATATAGACTGTGCTGATCTCGGTTTGAACTTAAAGTGAAACTCTAGGTGAACTATGTGTACATTCCAAAGGTTTTAGCAAACTTTATGATTCTTACCTGTTTCTTTTCTGAAAAAAACTCATGTAGGGTTTAACATGTCCTTTCCCTGTGTCATTACCTGGCACTGTCTTCCTTAATATAACCACCTGAGCACCCTCTGTGTTTTGGCAGCAGTGGCATATTTAGAAAATCATAGAGGCTGCAGTTTGAAATGAAAAGGTAGTTTTAAATAACCTTACATTACATAATGGTGTGTGCAGCAATTATATATAATATATGTTGTATTTTCTTTTAGCAAAAGCTTTCTTGTAAACCTTGCTACCTCAGGTGATTCATTAACTGTGCTACCTTACTAAATAAACAGTACTAATAAACAGCAGCCATAAACAGTTCTGGCCATAAGTAAGCCTGCTTGATAAAACAAGCAAGGCTCCTGATCTCAAGCGTAGCTTGCGGGATTACTGGGACATTTTCCCGCTCCCTAAGCAATAAGAACGGCTTCAGGCAGTCTTAGGTCCTCATTATAATGCAGGAAGATTTCTAACTTGTCATTTACTCTTATGCAAAAACAGAAGTACTCTGTGTATACCATTGTCACAGTAGTGTCCCAGTGCTGGAATGAGCTGTGTGAGATTGGGCACAAGCATACCCATACATCTCTCTGGGAAGATACATTATATCCATGTCTATAGGCATACTAAGAAGTAATGAGACACTCCTGTGGGTATTAATCATCATACTATCACTAACTAACATGCTAGAACAGAGTATTTATGTTAAATAAAGCTAGTCACAATAGGCAAGACAATTGGCACCTCTTGAGGCCTAAATTACTTGCAGCACCCCCTTATCCTTGGGCAGTAGACTAACATTTCAGCTCTCAGGGTGGAATCCTTAACTTATTGTGGGTACATAAAAATTGGATGCCAAGTCACTTTATAACATTTAAGGTTTTGTTTCAGCTACAAAACTCAGGAAAGGGGGTAAGGGCGCAGATACCCAAAAGCAAGCACAATATTGCTCCATACTTCTTTTGTACTAAATTAGGTAGTTGGCCTTTAAGAGCAGCCAAGCAGAACCCAGATCCTATACACTCAACCACAGATACCTTTGTGGATGAACAGTGAGAACTTCTTGCAATGCCCACAAGAAGAAACTTATATCTCTGTCTCCCATCTCTCTTATATCTATATCTCCCATCTCTCAAGAACAGTCTTCAGCACAAAAGTCTCCTAAGATGCTCCATACAGACAGCCATCTTCCTGCTCCGCTCCCTCTGGAGGTAACCTCCAGCAGGGCAGTACAAATATTTCAGGCCCCAAGACATAGCCTGCTTCAGTTTCCATAAGCCAGAGGTCAGGTCTTTCTTTCATCAGGCCTGGGAGGCACAGACTTCCAGCACAACCTCCTCTCCAGGTGGCAACCCAGGAGGTAAAAACCTCCTCTCCTGGAGGCAACCCCAGGAGGCAAATACCCTTCTGCAAAGTCACCACAAATATCTATGTCCTCCCCTAGCATGCATCACTGGCAAGAAATCTCCTAGTGACTTGTCAGGGTGTTGAAAATATTCATAACTCAGTAATATTTTTTCTTGCTGTATCTGCTGGAGAACGATGGCAACAGGCAGAAGTACTGTAAACAGTAGTCTGAGTTTAGGGGAACCAAATGAACACAGAAACAATCCAAGCTCAGACTGACCACAGCCTATCTTCCCACTAAATTTGAAATGGGGACACTCCAGCTTAAAGGAGAACTATGAGGTGAGTGCTTTTCACTCACCTCATAGTTCTAGCCGACCTGTGACAATGAGACTGTCACAGGTCGGCTAAGTAGATTGAGAAGTGAGCGAACACATACATACAGGCGTTCGCTCACCTCTCGATCCTGTCACAGCTCTCTGCCGTGACAGGGCAGGGGCTGGATTCCCCCCCCCCCCCCGCTCTCATCCGCCAGCGCTGACTGGCGGATCGGACAGGGGAGGGGGCGGTTACAGCTGGCTCTGCCTCTAGATAGGCAGAGCCAGCTGTCACTCACGCAGCTGGGCGGATCCAGACATAATTATCGGGATCTGCTTCAGCTGCGGCGTCTCAGTATACCGTGAGCAGTAGCTCGCGGTGTACTGTGGCGTCTCAGTATACCACGAGCTGTAGCTCGCGGTATACTGAGCTTAGGGTGACGGGAGGACGCTAGTTTGTGTCCTACCGTTACCCTAAGGAGAACTATGGGGAAAAGCCTTAACGCCATAGTTCTCCTTTAAGACAGGTCCTTATATACAATAACTGTGCATATCTACTTTAAAAAGATTTATAATGGGCCACTTATTTAGCTCGACTTGCTTTGTCTGAGCCTGCCATTTGAGCTTGAGTGTCATGGATCAGAGGTCCTCTGAAGTCTGGCAAGTTCTGCCCTGTATAAAAACTGACCTCAAACTTAGTCTCCTGACTTCTGAGAGTGTTAAGTTTAAGACCCCGAAGTTCATAATTTGTATAAAAAATATGTAAAGAGCTATGGGGCGCTGTTATTCCCAAGGCAGAAATAAAGGCTGTTTGATAGCTTACTCAATACATTTGCTGGCAACACAGTGTATACAAATCTTACACTTATTCACATTATTCCTCAGGGTGCTGTTCTCCATCAGTAATACACAGCTCTGCATGACATATTGTTAGATGAACCCTTGCATCCCAGATGGCTGCAGTGTAATGCTTGGCTTCAGCAAATTCACAGCTTCCCAATCTCTTCTGACAAGCACTCAAGAGACAGAAGTTTTAGAGATTCAAAATTGCAGAAGTGTCTCAAAACTCATGATCAGAACAACACTGGTTGATTTTCTAAAGACTACACTTGTCTACTGCTGCAAACTCTGTGGGACTCTGTCTCAGCATCTCTACTACCAATCAAAAAGTGAGCTGGAGCATAGAGCTAACACTGCACAGCAGGAGAGAGCCTAAAGTAGGGGCTCTTTCCTCCTTCATCACATCTCCTGGCCATGGCAAGAATGCGTGTGGTCAGTGGTCATTTGTACATATTTTAGCAAAACAATGAGCAGAACTGAAATGGATTTATTGGATTTTGAAGCTATACTTAGTTGAACTAAGCAATTTTTATATTTGATTGAAGTTGTTCTGTAAATATTTCCCCCTGACTGTAATGTGACCCTTGGCCCTTGGGCTTTTGGCGCTTCCTAATATGCGGCAGTTGATCCCTCTACAAAAATTGGCTACATAGCCTGGTATGTGGCATTTGAGCACTGAGCTTTGAATTGTGGCGCTTCCAGTCCTGAGTATAATGTGACAGTTTGTTGCAGACTACTCTCTAGTTTCAGAGAAGTGGTTCAGTGTTGTAGCCAAGTTTCTGATAGATATCTTCCAGCGTATGTAGCCCTCCATATGTGGCAATCAAATCCTGATATATGATCTTTGAACAGAATGCCCTACATTTGGTGCTTTACACACTTGTGTGATAACCTTGTTTACTAAAGAGCGCTCCCCAGATGCAGAGTGATATCACAGTTTCCGGTGACCGGTCTCTGAATTCACTCAAAGCAGGATCCTCAATCCTTGCAGCTTGTCGATTAGCTGTCTCAAGCTTTCAATTTGGTTATTATGGCCTTTTACAGGTGTCTAGATTGGTGTCTCGCATGGCAGTAATATCTGTGCATGGAGCACTATGGCTACATGCCTGGAATGTTAAAGATTCACTCACTTTTATTCTTACCTAAACAATCAAGAAACTCAGCGATTGTGTTGCTTTACTACAGATTTTCCTAGGTGGGAAAATATAGTCTGCAGATCCATATGGCATATAGTGTGATAACAAAGCTCTTCTTTCTTTTTATATCATACTGATTTCTCATATATAATCAGATACACTTTATAGTGACTATCACTATTCTGTATATATTTTTGTTTGAATTAAAAACATTCTCATTCTGAGGTCCCTGTATGCCTATTGCTTTACATCTTCTCCAAGCGATCACTTTTCTCTGGCAGTATGGATAGCTCCACCCTTTTAAAAAAAAACCTTATATGTTATTCTTATTCTTACCCTTTAAAGAATTCCTTCACTTTCTTATAGTAGTTTTCTACTGAGAAGGCTGTTATTTTTTATGGATACCCATTTCTCTCATGGGTTATGGTTATTCTTCTTCATCTCCCAGCTGTTCACTGGTTAATTTTGTTTGGGACACTCTGTTTTGTCCCATACTCCTTTGATCCTTTGTGCCTTAATGAACTCCCCGAAATGGATTTTGCAGTAAGTATAAAAATGCTGTTTTTTATATTGTCAACAGAAGTGAATAAAGATATATACATCAAGTAAACATCTTTTACATACATATCTAAAAAATAATGGAAAGTCAGTATATTTCTTGCAGCGCTGAACTCATCAGAGATCAGGTTCAAGTTTAAAGTTGTATTGTGTGGCATATAGGCTTACATTAGAGAATAACTCTAAACCATATCACCACAAATGAGCACAGACAAATGCAAATGTGAACCAAATGCCAGTATCTACAACTAAATGCTGCCATATTAGATGAAAGTGGAAAAGATAGGATCAAGTAGCGTAGATGCTGACAGATATCTCCACTGAAATGGTGTGGGGACATGACCAGCCAACAACTGTCCTAATATACCAATGTCTACATAAATAATAATTACAAAAAAGTTCATTCAGACAATTTTCTGTAGAGTTGCAGTTTAACAAATTCATGTAATGCAGCACAAGCTATATTTTTCTTGCTATGTTAGAAATATGATTGGAAGTGCTCAGTGCACATCAGACACTCTTCCCCTATGTCTGGTTTCCATATCACGCTTATTATAAAATGAAAGGATCATTTTGCTCACTTGTAGTGTGCTGTATAGCAAAGCTCCTGTTCTTTTTCTCACTCTCATTACATCCAGCCGAGATCAGTAGGAACATCATTGGTGAAACTGTCAGAATGTTGGTGCAGCTGTCGTCCTCAGAATTTCTTCTGTATGATGTTTTCTTCTATTTCAGTAACAAAAATCTTTCAAAATCATCATACTTTCATTAGGTAGAATGAAGAGAACAGACGCGCAAAACTTTGGAGAGACTAAAATATATATATATATTTTTTTTTTACTAAAAGGCATGATTATTCTCATTCTTTCTGTTTTTAGATATTGCCATAGTTGTAAGTAGATATTGATTCTATAAAGAGTTTTATTTTACATTTAAAATACCAGGTTAAAAAATTTTCCAGAGATTTAAGTGTTGATGATGGAAAGCTCAACACCAGTATAAAATGATAATCTGCAGATGTGCAGTGAGGGCAGATCTGTGTAAAGCAGTGAACCCAGAGAGGTCACTGTAGTAGTGATGCAAAAAGACAGCCAAAAATAACAGCACTGATGATGTTTAAAAGTAAGATTCACAGGGTAGCCAACGTGTTTCAGGGCTCACCAGCACTATATAAATACAATAAAGGAACTTATACATTATAGGTTCATACTTAAAAAAATAAAATGTGTCAACATTATAAACATTACATCTTTATTACAGAAATAAAACCTGTAAAGCAAATTCATAAACAAAAAGTTAAAAAAAAAGTGATAATAATATTAGTAAAAATACAATATTTAGTAGTAGTAATGATAAGTAGCATAATAATAGTAATAATAATAGTAATTATTAGTTAAATTATTATAA
>NW_017307713.1:393980-420586 GCF_000935625.1 Nanorana parkeri
ATCATCATAATTACTACTATTACTACTACTATTATTTTTATTATTATTAGCATTTTTTTATACATTTAGGGTGACATTTGGGGTGACTATTTTCTTTTAACTGTACTCTAATGCTTTCACTATCCTAATGCTGGTTCAGAGTTGTGATGTGCAGCTCACCCTGGAACGAGTGCATATAGTGGCTGTAAATAAAAGTAGCTGGAGGTGTTTAGCAACACTGAGATGCAAACAGGAAGTATAGGGATCTGGTATTTTTTTCAAATGATCCTTTGTATTTGTTTGATCTGTAGGAAGCAGTGGGCTGCGGTCAGCCTATATGTTTCTCTTGTGAGGGTTCCCTAAGCACAGAGTATCATTTTCTCTGCCAGGTGCTGTTGAGCATGCTCCAGTAGGCTGTGCTTGAGATGTGATAACATGTGGCCTTGAGAAGATGCTGAATTGTCTGTCTCTCTCCCCAGTTCTTTGAGTGTAAGAGCTCAAAGAGAGTCTGAAACAAAAAATACATGGAGGCGCACAACTGTAATGTGGTCAGGTCTCTCACTTACTGACTTTGTGGTAGATGGTGTGCATAGACTCTTCAAAAAATCGGGAGAGGAGCCCCGTGTAACATGCTCAACAGAAAAAATACATAGAAGAGCGCAACTACCTGAGATAATGATTAGATGCTGAGCATCCTGCTGTGAATGGCTGATTGGTTGAAATAGAAATAGTTGGTGTGTAACTTACGGTTGTGATGTCATGGATGGGCACATACGCTCCCTGCAGTCCCGTGTGGTCAGCGATGTTGGTCTGTGTGTTACCGGACAGGAAGATCTAAACTATCCAGGATATCCCCAGCCCGCGTCCTCGGCTGGCCGGGCCGAGCCGCGGCAACTGGAGCAGGAGAGGAAGAACTGTCCGGCAGCTGGAATCAGCACTGAGCAGTGTATTGCCGTGTGGCGTGCGGCGCGAACGCTGGAAGGTCCAGTGAGCGGTATCGGTCAGTGCTCGTGAGTCCGAGGGAGATATGTTTAGGTTGTGAGGCACCCCTGTGGGATGAGTTAGCGGCTACGCGTTTCGAGGGTAACCCTCTTTGTCAAGCCTTAGAGCGGTGTCACCGTAAGTTACACACCAACTATTTCTATTTCAACCAATCAGCCATTCACAGCAGGATGCTCAGCATCTAATCATTATCTCAGGTAGTTGCGCTCTTCTATGTATTTTTTTCTGTTGAACAGAGCTCAAAGAGAGGTGGCAAGTGACTGGCTAAGTTAGGGTTCGTTCACACTGGATACAGTGCGTTCCAGCCCGATTCTGGCCAGAACGCACTGCATCGCATTGCGGCCGGCTCACTTTTTTGTGGGGCAGGAGGGGGTGTGGGAGGCCATTGAAGTGAATGGCACTGTAGCCACGCCCTCCTGCCGCAATGCAATCACCCGCATGGGATCGCAAGGCACATTATGCCTGCGGTCTGGTCGGTCCGGTGCAATCAAAATGCTGCAAGCACTATTTTGAACGTATTTTGGATGATTCGAAATTTAGTTAAAAGAACATTCAGATTTGTTTGCATTTGGTCTCACTGGAATTTGGACATTCGGATGCATCCGAATGTCCGAATTCACAAAATGTAATCTGAATTTGCATTCGGAACAAAATACAATTTACATGTCTATTGAACACATTGTTTATTTTAGGTATCATATCAGGTTCTATTGTATGCTGCCACAATGTGAAAAAATACCACTTTATTCTTCAGAGAGAAAAAACATGAATACGTTCATAATGTGTGGACATATTTGCCTGTGCATTATTCATATGTGTAATTATTTTACAATGTTACTGCATAATTCACAAATCTCTGAAAAAAAGTACTCAATTCCTAAAATCCTTTTAGCTTTTCACCTAGTGCAAAAACAAGTGAATACTCAGTATGCCTATCATGTTACAGAAGCACTTTCCATGACCAATACCCACACAGTTATTGTTAATAATCTCCATCAGTCTTTGTGGTTATGTTCTCTTTGTAACAGCAATGATCCCCACAGCCCAGTTACCACTCTGTAATGGTTAATGACCTCAGTTATTCAGTCATTGTGGTTAGAATCCTTTCTTTGTAGCCACAATGTTTCATGTCAATTAATTAGCTAATTTACAATGACAGTGTGGGAAGTGGACTGTTGGAATCTCCCAGAATACCTTGGTCCAGCTACTACTCGGTATCACTATTGGATTCAGTCATACTGGAGCTGGGGTTTTGGCCAAAAAGGGGACCAAGCAGTAGACATGACCAAGCAATCATGAAATCTAGACAAGCAGTTAACTACACAGTTGAACTACTTATAAGGGTATTTTATTTGCCAGAAGAAGTGTTAATATATTTTATGATCCAGACACCCTGCCAGATAGCATAGCAAAGTACTGCATTTCCACTACAGCAGCAGCATAGTTTAGTAAAAAAAAACACCTCCAGCATGCTGACTGGACAGTGAAACAACTTCCGCAAACTAATGAGTTATCTCATCTATCTTTTTGTCTGCATGTTCACGGCAGCAGAGTTTTTATTCCTGCTAGCGCTGTCCTTATTCCCTGGAGTGCACTTGTGCAATAGATAAGTGGTTGCCAACTTCATGATTTAGGTAATTGTAACAATTGCATTTCAAGATACATGTTTTAAACAATTATAAAATTGAATTACTTGGGTGTCTATTTATAAACAATATATGTGATTTTATTTTTATAAGCAATGTAATTTCGAATGTGTTTTTTTCATCTAATACTGCATTACGGATACTGGATGGCACTGAGGAGCAGAGAAAATAAGTATTTTTCTCGATGCCGTGTAGTGGCCATAATGCAGTGTTACATAAAAAAATTGAAAATTGTAAAAAAAAAAAAAAAAACTAAAGAGCGTTCATTTTAACATATATGCACACAGAGTGAACATTCACAGACAATCGCAGGGTGAATGGCTCTGCAAATTGTTTACATGTCGAATCCTTGGTGTTCTTTTAATCTACACTTGAAGTTCAGCTTCAAATATCACTTGTAACTATTACTCAGCAAAATGTACAAAGCCTCAAAGTTTTCTCCTACTTTTTTTAAGTCATAATTACAGTGTGAAATTGCTCATTTTACAATCATTTGATACAGTAGGCGCAGTGTTCAAGGTTTAAGTTAAAAAAGAAGCATTTGAAAATCAAACCACATAGAGTAGTAGATAGAGTAGTAACATGAGGGGGCAGTGGGAGAAACCACTAAACACTGCGGGGAGACTCCCCTACATGTCGGTTTCCGAAGAAACTTCACCTGGCAATCCCTCGTCAATGGAGCATTGTTCAGCTGAAAGGGGAAGTTAAGTATATATTGAATGATTTTATATTTTTAAATGAAGACTTTAACGTAGTGTTAAACTGTGAAACTTGTTTTAAGAATGAATCCAGATCAAACACATATACATTGCACACACAAGTGTTTCTTCACTATAGCACTTAAAGTCATTATGTTTCTGAACAGCTGGCTCTACCTCCCTTCAGCTCAGCTTCCCTAAACTTCCTATCTAGTACAAGATCACAAGGGACAGAGCAGTCTCCAGCAGCTGTCTATCTACTAGCATGGAGAGGAAATAAGGGGAGCAGGGAAGAGGCTTGTGCTGTTGTGCCTGGGTATCTGTGGAGCTTAGTAGCACCCTGTAAGTGAATAGAGCCACCCTAAAACAGGATATAAGGACCAGTTCTCAGGGGACCAAATGATTCTGCAGAAAACGAAAACTTTTAAAAATCAAAGAGCAGGATCCATTGTAAGTGACTTCATCAGCATTTGAAATAGCTTAACAACCTTTTGACTTTAATATCACTTTACGTTAGGAGACAGCGTCATTTTAAGGACAGATCATGATGGCAATGGTGACTGTCTCTTTAAAAAAGCTGCTAGCAGGCATTATACTTTCTGTTTAAAGCTTGCTAGCATCTTATTTAAAGTGACAGCCATCACTCCTATTAAGATCTGTGTTGAACATCCCCAAACTTGAACTGAAGTGTGCTTTAAAGGCTTCAAGAAAGTTGGTAGAAGTTTGCTGAAAGCTATGCAAAATGCTCTGTAGCAGCTTGCTGCTCTTATAAAAAAGAAGCACATATATGCAGGGCATTCAAACATTATTACAGAGGTGTTAGCTTTCTAATATAGTGATAGCGTCATGTTGGCAATAACTGTACATTTTAATTAGGTACTTATTCTCGACAGCAGGAAAAGAAACCATTTGAGGTAGTGAGAAAAAATAAGGGATAAAATAAGGATTCAAGATAAAACGAGATTCCAATGCTCATGCCATGTTTAAAAATAATTCCACTTCTAGGTGTTGTTTATATTTGTACTGAACATTTGTAGGAGAAAATATCCGTGGTTCAAATAATTAATACATCTTAGGGAATTGGGCCTTATGGCTAAATGTTAACACATGGCTCTTGTTTTCTTTTTGTAAACCCTATACGTATTTTGCGAAAAGAGAAGCACCTGTATGTCTAAGTCAAGCTGTAGAAAACTGCACAGGAAATTGAACAAATGATTGCATTGCAAGATTCTGTCATGTCCAGCTATGAACGAACCTGGTAAAATGCATGTGATTTGCCTGTGATTGTTGAGGTTTGTTATTGTGATTTGCTCTCTCCAATTTCGACAGAACATTATATTGTCTGTTAACTGGAATAAAATCTAGAGGAGGAAGTTCTCTCTGATCATTACTGTGACACATTTACCAGCTAACAGTGAAAGTAATTAAATGTGACACTTTTATGTACATGTAGCATTAGCCTAGTGGCATTTCATTTTTCCTTAAGGGTGCCCACAGGACGTTGACCTTCCAGTCAGTCTTCTTCATTATAATTGGAGCTAGTTATGTTGCGCTGTTGTTCGCTGGGTTCATACATTTTCACTGGCTTTGCAGAAAAAGTTGCATGTACATGGAATATTTTACCTCGACTGCGGGTAAAGACAAAATATGTAATAAAACGTTAAACATTAAGAATATATGTTCTTAAATAGCTAGCTGTCTGAATATCATAATATTATACAAAACAGAGGACTCAGGAATATGATATATTATTACTTAATGTAATGAAACACAAGGCTTCTTCCTAGTCAAGGGAATGTGACTGTAAGTTGTCCCTGAGAGGGGAGTGATCATGATATAAGCAAACAGTTTTCTCAGAACCCTGTACTGGGAAAATGACAGAGGCTGCTATTGCTGACCTCTTCCAAAAATCCCAGGTGCCTTACTGTATCTGACCTCAATATTTTCCTTTGGTCTCTCAGTCATGTAGTCAATGAGATCAACGGAAAGTCAGATATCTTTACCCACATACTTGTTTTGGGTCAGTAATTCAAAGTTTTAAAACCA
The DNA here is from genome assembly GCF_000935625.1 of Nanorana parkeri. NCBI lineage: Eukaryota > Metazoa > Chordata > Amphibia > Anura > Dicroglossidae > Nanorana > Nanorana parkeri. The sequence continues at coordinate 399,352 of NW_017307713.1, forward strand.
TTTGCTCAATCTAAGGGCCAGAAACTAATTTTTTTTTAAAATAAGAGTCTGTCAGTGGCAGCGTTTGTATATTATTAGTACATGTTTCATCTAAAGAAGAACTGTGGCCAGGCTATAAACATTCAAATATTCACATATTTATTACAGGCAGTAAATAAGCTTTAAATAAGCCCTTACTAACCTCTGTAGCTGCAGCCACTATGGAGACATTTATGCTTAAATAGAAACAATGAAGTAGTTTAAGTAATTTGCAGCACTCAGCTCTCTCCCATTCTCTTGTGCACCTCTCCTGTGTTTTCATAAGACATTCAATGCTGGCAGCCTACCAGGTTACTGCTGCTTAGGGGAGTTGAAGTGAAGGTAAGACTGAGAAGCTTCAGCTTCAAACTTTGAGGATGAAATATTCCACAGTGTCTGCAGATATTGAGGTCAGTGAAGGCTTGTTTTAAAGATTATTTACTGCTTTTCAAAAATATTCAAGTATTTGAATGTCTTTAGCTTGCTAACAATTCTACTTTAAGTTAGTGAAATCTATGCTTGCACACAATTGTAAGAGCATAGAAATCATATATGTATGGCTCTTATTATAGAGATCCATAACATTCTTCTGAAATACTTGGATTTATGCATGTAAACAAGATACAGTACATAAATACATGTATACTAATAAGAAAAAGGGAACACAGTGACACAGCTGCAAGGAGGCCAAGTTAGTTTTTTACCTTAGGTGGTACTCCTGGGGTGAATTATAGAGGGTAATGGTGGCAGTTCATAAGACATACAGGGTTAGTTGTATGCTGGATTAGAGAGAAGTGAAAGTGGCATATGAAGGTAATGTTGAACCAGCTCCATTCTGGTGATCCTAAAAGACTAATTGTTCTTCCAAAGTTTGGACTTATATAGGGCCTGCTTCCATAGACTTACATCGACCGGCCTGGATTGGTGGCCTCCAAGTACTAATCTAATCAAATTAGAATAGTGCTTTGGGGAATGGGTATTTTTCAAATGCCCTTTGTTACAGCATCTAACCCCTTTCTATGGGATTCTTTAATGACTTTACTTTACCCAGCTTCTGGAGTGAAAATTATGAATGTGCAGCTGTTTGCCACAGGTCACAATTCCATCTTTGGACAAGCTAATTGTTTATCTAAATAAGAGGAAGTTGTTAACCATAATCAAATGAGAGTTTGCACCCATTGTCCAGATAAACAATCTTGGTATTGAAATGTCTATGGACCCAATTTCTGTAAAAGATGAATCAAGGCAACTGGACTGACTGTATTTTTCTTGAAGACATTTCGCTGGTCAGCCTACTAGCTTCCTCAATTCAGAAAACAAGTCCAGTTGCCTTTATTAATTTTTTTACAGATATACCATGACCTGGATGAATGAGAACCTTCACAAACATATTGCAACATATGAACCCTATTGTTCTTGTCTGACCATGTACAATTAGCAGGATACCCTGCAGCATTTATTGTAAGTATATTATCACTACTTTAGTAACAGACAGACAAGATATTGAGAAGGGTCCCACATTTACTGTATACACTAGTCAAACTCTAACTAAAATCTATATAAAAAATAGTTACATTTGCTGATGGAGATTTCACATAAACCTCATATGTCAACACCTCCTTTATTCGTTCTTCCCTTTGACGAGACTCATCAATTTGCTCTCCCATCAGCCCTAGTCTAGATGTTGCACAATGTGATTCAACTCAGCTTAGACTTAGACCTGAGAAACAGAGTCTAAAGCCGGGTATACATAGTTTGAATTTTGGCCGGTTCCTGCCAAAATTCACTGCGTGGGTGCTGCTGTCTGCACCCTTCCACTCAGCATCCCTTGATTAGCTGATTGAAGGAGCCAGTTGGAAAATTCTCAGTTGAACAGAGTTAGCAGCCAATCAGCTGCTAGGCACTAAAACTATGTTACAGGGGGAAAAAACAAAAACTGCTGTGTTAATGCTAGTGATACACTACATCCAAACATGTATGTGTTTGCTCTTTTACAAGCAAAGGCTCTGTATCCAATATGGCTAAAATTCCCATATAGTCACATAGAATGACCCTGAGCATGACTAGCATCAAGTCCAACATGCAGTATTTGTTCTTTGGACTAGGAGGTGAGGACGCACTCTTGAGGCGGGCACCTGACTGTGTCTCTCCTATGATCCATGCTGTGATGGAGCCATGCACATATTTGGGTTTGCTACATCAACTCCAACATATCTGACATTTGTACACCTGTGCACCTGAGTGCATCTGGCTGCTGGTTGTTCGAGAAAACAAAGTTATACATCTGTCATCCAATCAACTTATTCTAAGTATATTGCAGCTGTTAAGTTCAGTCAGTGCTTACCATTCTATAATAACCTTCTAATCAGTTCATATGTTGTAACGAATCCATTTGTAAAACAAGCGCAAGTATAGAAAATAAAACCGGTCCTTTATTATGTACATTTTTAATAGCATTAGGTGGGTGGAACAAAATAATTTTCTTTTTAAATTTAGTTTGACACCTGGAAGGCAGTTCTTGATGCAGTCATGTATCCTAATGTTAAGTTGTGACTCATTCATTCTGAAAACAGCTTTGGATCTTATTCTAGTTCACATGCAGGAGAAAAACCATCTGTTTTCCCAACCCCAGAATTATTCCTGTTGATAGAAATAGACAGAGTGGGCTCATATTAGATATGAACTGTTAGATTATTGCAGTAATTTTCCTCAGAATTAGCAAAATTGATGTCTTAGAAAGCCTAAGAAATATTTGCTTTGTATAAATTCTTCATAGCCTACTAACATTTTATTTCCCTTCAGTGTAAGGATTCTCATTAATTTTGATTGCATATGTGATGTGACACAATAAAATGTAATTTTTCTTCAGACTAAATAGCTAGACAATTTTTATATGCCAATATGGCTTAAAGTGAACCTGTTTTTTTTCTAAGGAAAGCAATTGTTCTAGAATTAGTCTATAGACAGGCAACAAAAATGGGGAAAGGTCTAAGGGATAAAACATATCAAGAGAGACTGGAGGGATGTAATATGTACAGCCTATAGGAAAGAAGGGAAAGGGGGACATGAATAAAACCTTTACAATAATACAATAGGGTATTAATAAGGTTCAAGCCTCCATTAACTATATAGAAAACGAATGGAAATCAATTTACCTAATTGCGTTATCTCAATTGTTTATAACAATAAAGATCACTCCCAAAAAGTTATATATATATGTACTATGCTCAAAGTATTCATATAATTACAATTACAATACGCCTTACTTGGATACACCTTACTTGATTACCAGAAATTCAGATGCCCAACAAGCCAACGGTGTAATAAACCCTGAGGGAAGCATTAGGGATACAACTAATATGTCGTTCAGAAGGTGACACCCTAACAATGTTGTGTCTGTCCCCCACCCCCTGCACTACCTTCTGATAGACAGGATGGCTTACACAGAACAAAAAACGGAAGCTTATGATGGGAACTGAGTTTTCCTGGTTCAATTCTGCCCAGCTGTAATATACTGAGGAGGGAAGCTTTCCATTCTTCATACCGGGTGCCCCATAATAAGTATTAATGTTTTTTTTTGTTTTGTTTTTTACAGGGCTGTTGTTGTTGATGTTCCAAATTTGCACCATAATTAAGTAATATGGCTGGTTTACATGCAAACATTGCTTAGAAGAGTTCATGGTCAGGTATAACACAGCATTGAAAAACATAATAACCTAAGCTTTCTGTAGCACTGTAGTCAATATTTGAATGCAACTTTTCTTTACAACGTCAAGTTATATTTTAATTTTGGCTATGCAGCCACAGCACTGTATACAGAACATTGACAGAATAATAAATCAGTGTCTTGGAAAACAATAGAGTCAAAGGGCATGTACTGACAATATAAAATTAAATAAAGAAGAACAAATAAAAGCAGAATTGTATGTTTAATATTCTGTCTGTTGATACACCACCACCTAGCACATTGCTTTGATCCTCCAATCTGCTTTATTCCCTGGGCCTTTTCTGACCAGATACTTTGCTCTTGCTCGACCAATGTAGTCTACTGCATACAGGTTAAAGGGTGTTTTACTGGTCATTTGGCTTCTATAAATGTCGTTTGCTGGGTTTTAAATGTTCGGCTTGGAGCTAAGCTTGAAAGAGAAGATTATGGGGTCTATTCACTAAGCTGCCGTAGGCAGCCGAGTGAATGACCGACCTGAAGTGAAGTGAGCCGAACACTGTTCGGCTGTTCACTTCAGGGTGGTACGCCTGATTTCGGCCGTACATCGGCTGAAATCAGCCGTACATCGGCTTGCTTCACATGGCTTCGGGTCGGCTGAACATGATCGGCATGTTCGGCCGACCCGAACTACAGAAGGAGTTCGACTCAGCCGATCCAACATCTGGATCGGAAGAATCGCCACTGTCCTCACTGTCCTGAGCTCGGTCGCAACGAATCGCTATCACTCAATTCTGCAAGTAGTTCTAATTTACTATCTGATAGAGAATGTAAAATCCGCGCTTATGGGTAGGTCTGATATTAAAGCTGCTGCGCTGTAAACCCTAGGGTTAAAAATGGATGAAGTGTAAATTGTGCAGCGCTGAAGGTGATAATAAAGTGTATATGTAAATATATAAATATAAATATCCCAATCTGAACATATATTATATAATTATCACAATATAAAAAGTACTCCGTGTATATAGTGCAAAACCTTAATCCAGTAATGGTGGTAAATAACTATTAAATAACCACAGTGTAAAAAATATTATTTCACTCTTGTGTAATCATGGTAGTGAAAAATAATTCCTAGATAATAACACAAAATTGTAAATGGCTCATTTGCCAGAAAAATATAAACCGCAAATTGTCTACACTTTAAAACAGTCCCAATAAGTGAAAAAATCAGTGATGTACTTCCGAGTGAATCCAATGAAGACTTCAAACAAATAATTCAAAAATGATAGATAAATTCTTCCCACACCAACGTGTTATAAGTGTCTCCGAATTGCCCCCTTTCGGGTGTGCACTCACCCCACTGCTGAGGTGATCATCAGATCAGAGGGTCCACATCTCGGATGTCTCTTTCGGCAGTGTTCCGTCCATCATGGATTTATATAATTATAAAAGAAACCTCCTCATGGTGTGGTATGCATAAACGTTTATTATAAAAAACATAGAAAAACTACATTTAACATATTTTATGCATGTTATCTATGCCTGTATAAACATCCAAAAGGCTTGAGACTACTGCAGGGCAATACCATATTGGATGTGATGTTAGCAGACTCAGAGCTGTCACACAAGTAACGCTCTATAGTATTCCCCTTTGTTTCCCCCATGGCAGCTACATAAAATAATATGTAGAGAGGTGAGTGGTAGGCATGTTGCTAGGATTAAGAAAGACCTGGGGTACCACCCGCACTGAGATGAAAAGCATGATGCGGTGCCGTGGAGCACAGTTGGTGTTGCCACACTGCCCTGGCAGTGGGCGGGGCTTCAAGGGGTTTAATAAAAAAAGCTTAATTCTACTCACTGCATAAACAATACACATATGCCACAGTCTTTGTACCAACAAAATGTGTTTTAAAGAGAAGCTGTCACCAGCTTAAGCTTTTTATGTAAATGCTTTTATTTAAAATGATTTTTCCTTTACTCAAAAGCTATTTAAAATGAATAGGACTCTGCCACTTCCAGGAGTGTCGGATTGCACTACCTTCCAGCTCCCCCTGCATGGATGAAGTGATTGAAGTGTTTTCATCCTGCAGCCCTGACAGCACCATACAGGTGAAACTCGAATAATTAGAATATCGTGCAAAGTTCATTTATTTCACTAATGCAACTTAAAGGTGAAGGTGAAACTAATATATGAGATAGACTCATTACATGCAAAGCAAGATAATTCAAGCCGTAATTTGTCATAATTGTGATGATTATGGCTTACAGCTCATGAAAACCCCAAGAACCCCAAATCCACAACCTCAAAAAAGTAGATTATTACATGCAATCAATAAAACAAGGATTGGACATAGAACAATATCGGACCTCTGAAAAGTACAAGCATGCATGTGTACTCAGTACTTGGTTTGGGCCCCTTTTGCAGCACTTACTGCAATTACTTTTGCACGATATTCTAATTATTCGAGTTTCACCTGTAGAAGGTATCTCCAGAGCTGTCAGGGCAACAGGATAAAATAAATAAATATTTATTTACACTATCTGCAAGCAGCTCCTGCTGTCAACCTTTGCATTTCATTATCGGTATGCAACTTTCCTGGGTGTTTCTCCAGAGCTGTATGCAAGCAGAGAGGCTTACAAGCTGAATCATACCTGTGGTTGTGGTCACAGCTACCTGCAAAGCTCCACATTCATAAGGCAAAGGGTATAGGCAGGAGCTGGTTGGCAATAGTAAGAGCGAATGAAAGATTTTTCCATCCTGTGGTCCTAACAGCACCAGAAGAGACTATCTCATCCGTTGGCTGGAAATCTATGGCTTTCCTCTACACCCCCTCACTTATGGCTCGTCTCTGCACCCCCTCATCTGCTGCTTGCCCCTCCACCCCCCTTGTCCTGGGCTCCCTTTCACTCAGAAACAATGCAGCCTCTCTTTCTCGCACACTGTGTATCCCCCTGCCTCCTCTCCTCACACACAATGCAGCCCCTTTGGGTGTGGTCACATGTGGACCAGGACCAGGACCAGGAAGGAAGTGCTCTTGAATAGTACTCCTATTTCTCCCAGCAGGAAATGCATGGAGTAGGGTGGGACTGTCAAGTAACATGACAGGCAGAGGTGGATTGGTGCAGCAGTGGCCCAGGGTACCTTGCTAGGGAAGTGGGAAGCATGCCCGGCGCTAGCAGCACCAATGGTAAGGGGAGGTGCAGAGGAGGTAAGTCAGGAAAAACAAAAATTCTACACTCCTAGAGGGTGAGGGTATGACTTGGATGGAAGAAGAGGGGTATGCTGCAGAAGTGACTAGTCAATTTTCCTAGCAAGTTCAAAGACACATTGCAAGTGACTGAAAAAGAATTTATGGAAAGGATAAAAATACTAGACGTTCTCTGATTGGCCACTATACCAAGTGTTTTCAGGGTTGAGGGGAAGCCACTCAGCGCCTTGCTTAAAAATGAAATAATGATATATACTATTACTTGTAACAAATAGGTACTGAAAGTTACAGACAATCTGCAAAATAATTATGTGCTTGAGAAAGGTGCCAACCAACAGCATAGAGACCCTCTTTTACAATATTATGACTAACTAACATTTCTATCACAGGAAACTTAAAGGATAAACTAGATCAGTATTTCCAGTTGTAAATGGTTGTGTACTGCCATTATATACTATTCAACAGGGTTGAGGAACCTCTGGCCCTATCTATCTATCTATCTATCTATCTATCTATCTATCTATCTATCTATCTATCTATCTATCTATCTATCTATCTATCTATCTGTCTATCTATCTATCTATCTATCTATCTATCTATCTATCTATCTATCTATCTATCTATCTATCTATCTATCTATCTGTCTATCTATCTATCTATCTATCTATCTATCTATCTATCTATCTATCTATCTATCTATCTATCTATCTATCTATCTATCTATCTATTTATCTCTCTATCTCTCTTCAATTTTATTAGGCCGTCCGGATTGCTTTAAGCAGTATGCTAGTGATGCTGTTTGGTTTCCTATATATACCTCGAGTCTTCAGTATTGTTAACAACCTTTGTGCATCATTGTTTTGAGTAGTGACAGACAAATGCTTTCTTTTTTTTGACAGATCTGCTTTGTTAGATTTTGAATTCAGTCTGGCATACAGTAATTTGCAGAAGCAGAAAAATGTAATTTGCAGTACGTGACATGTTTATCACTTGTATAATCCACACTTATATCAGGGAATGGGAGGCATCTTTAATCAACTATAATATCATAGATAAACATTATATTTAACCTCCTATAATTTACTGGCAATTGATACACTAATTAAGGAGGAAACCATTTGCTTGCTTGGAAATAGATATTGTGAACAGACCATATACAATCCCGTATTAAGGTACAGTCCTATCAAATGCAAAAATGTTATAAGTGAATACAAGATTGTAGCCTATCCCCCTAAGGCTTTTTTTTAGTTTTTACATGTAAGCATTGCGTGTGTGTTCCTCTAGTCACCAGCAACCCAGTGTTCTGGCAACTCATATTCTTGTTCCTGTTTCCTCTCAAGACAGCAACTTCACCCATCAGAGTCTGTCTGCAACCTAATTAGACATGTCCCTTTGCAGTCTAATTATGCACATTCTTAATAAGATACAGATTATTCTTGTCATTGCTGGCCTTTATCGGAGCTTTCGCAGAGATGGGGAAGATCGCAAAAGGGTTGATACAACCAGCGATGAAGGACATGGGACAAAGCCCATGTAGACAGAACTGCCCAAAAAGATTTTCTATTGCTATAGGCCATGTTCTACACGTGGTATCACACAATGTTAATATACCCCCTCCTTTTTAAGTCTCCTGCTTTACCATTGGATCTCCTGCTTTGCCATGCTGGATTCAAGCTGTGACTACGTAATATTCACATGCATATTTTTTAGAAACACACACGCTTACTGTCTCACCTGATGAAGCAGAACAAAATGAACTATAAAACGCATTGTCCCCTACCCTATCATTGACCTTATGTAACTTACCTACTTTGATGTACCTGTAAATGGTAACAGTGAGGTTTTAAAGAACTTAAGTGGTATTAGCCTTTTCTAAGATGATTTTAGTTTAAAACTGTACTAGTGCAGCCTGTGTTTTTACTAGATATAGTATTATAACTACTAGTTATGTTTCAATTGTAAATCATTGTGGCACCTGAAAAAGTCCCAGTCATAGATTGTCCATAATTGTTAATTGTGGATATAGGGATGTGGTGAAATGACGTAGTGCTGGTCCAGGCACAGAAAGCAATATATAGAATCCTGACAATTTGCACTAGCATCGGTGAACAAAAACACATCTCCAGAGAGTCCCCAGAGACCAAGTTATTCCCCTATAGAATGTCGCCATCTTACAGAGAATAGAGAAGATGTAGTCAGTTTGTAAATCACAGCCTACACATCAAAGTCACCTCTGTCCATCCTGCTAAAATGATGTCACCGCATACCACATATTACACAATGCGTGAAAATATAACAGCATTTTTTTTGTTAATCATGTGTAATTTAATTATTTATACATTATTTATTGGATGTATTTTTTGCTATACTGTATTTTTTAGGACATATTTATTTAAAATGTATGACAGGGGAAAAACATATGCAGTATGTGTCTGTGATGTATGCATATTTCCCCATATTTTGTCTTTCTAAAGTGTATATACGGACAAAAGTTTTTTTACATTTTGTCTAAAATAGGAAATAGTTAAGACACCTGCCAGTTTACTTTCTTCCTGTCTGATATTTTCAAAGCGAGTGATATACCGACTACTCTGCTAAAATCCTAATCAGTGTTGTCAGCCCTGCTTAGTTCTCTTCTCCTATTTGGGGAAGTGTTTTTTTTTAGTCAAAGTGAATAACTGGGTAGGTTGAGAACACTGCTTGGGATTTCAGGGCAGCACAGGCATTATGTTGTCAACTCAAACAGATTCTTAGGAGCATGCTTGTCTGACAGATCAACAGGTATATTTGTGCACTCTCAGCATTTTAAAATCAAAAACAAATTGTAGTCTTTGAGTAGAGAAGGGTTAGACATACTGTCAGGTTTTTACAGCTGTCTGTGTCCCCACTTGAGAGATTCACCCCTCTGTATTTGTCCTGGTGGCCATTGTCTCTATTCAGGGGCATAACTAGAAACCACAGGGCCCCATAGCAAAAGTTTTATGGGGCACCCTTCCCAAAAAAAATGCAATTGGACAACCCCCACTAATGTTGTCACCCCACAACGTTTATATTTGCTGCATACAGTTTCTAATAAATCTCAATGGAGATATTTTTTTTTCCCCCCACACCTTGTTTACTGAAGTAGTGTCTAGCTTATCTATTATACAAGCATGTATTAAATATAACAAAAGGATCCTTAACAATACTGTATCTGAGATGGCAACTAATAAAATTTCAAGCGGAATCTTCAGAGCAGTAACGTCATCCTACCGGAGTCCATAGCAATAATAGGCATTGTTGATCCTGAAAGAGTTACTGCCTATGAGCTGTGCTGACAGGCACATGTGCCAGAGCTTTGTGGTCATGAAACCACTTAAAATAAAGATTAAAATACGTATTTTCATTGAGATTAGAAACTGTATGCAGCAAAAATAAGAGCTGTGGGGAGGCAATGGTTAAAAGGTGGGTTATTTTTTAGCCTTGCGCTCTACTTTAAAGGTGGCCATACACTTTACAACCATCGCAAGACCTTTGTCTTGTGATGGTTGTAAAGTAATTAAAAAAACGTACGATCTGCCCATCTTGGACAGGCAGATCGTACTTGCGATGACCGCAATGCCGAACGGGCAGTGTGCGCGTGCGCACACCGGCCCGTGCGGCATTGATCTTACGATCATGCTAAAAACCAGCCGAAAATCGCACGATTCTCGGCTGGTTTTCTAGCATACTCCTAAGACAAAAAGCGTGCGACCGTATAGTAAAAACGGTCACACGCCTTCCATACACTTTGCGATTATCGTACGATCGCGGGATTTCCCGCGATTATCGTGAAGGTTGCTACTGAGGCCTGGTTTACATCGTGGCGGCCTGGGACCACATGTCCTGAAACTGTGCGCGGTAGTGTGCCATACCTTTTTGTGTGATGAGCAACCCGTGTTTTTTTTTTTACTGTGGGCGATTGCACTGTGGCACGCAGACCGTGCGGATTGCTAGCAGCGATTGGGGTGCCATTAGAAAGTAATGGCACCACAAGCGCGGTTTGCATTTGTGCACAATTCCAGGATCGCAGCGAGATCTCAGATCGCTCAGATGTGAACCGTGCCTAATTATATAGGCTAGAGATGGGACGTAGAAGGGGAGGGGGGTCTGGGTTTGTGCACAATACATACCTACACTAAGGCTTGGAAGTATAATGGATAACAATGCTGCCACCAATAAAGCTGGGGAAAGGTGGGGGTTAACCCCTTCTCCACAGCTTCTTTGGTGGCTGTAGTGTTAACAATTACACCACCACCCATGTTTAAGTGAACACATGGATTGTACTCAGTGGACACTGAACTGCCTTATCACTGCAACATTAATCACCCTTCAGGTCGGGTTACATTACATCTTGCAGCTGCCCGATGGGATGTGATGGAGAGAGCTCAGCGTGTAGATCAGCCGTCTCACCTCAGTATGCTGTTTGCATATGTAAAGGAGGAATGTGCAGGAGGCGTCCATGAAAACACATGCCGTTAATCAGGAAGAGTTGAGCACTATCCAGCTCACGCTGACATGGAGGGGAGGGGTTAAGCACCTGCAGCTGCTCTGTGATACAAGTGATGGGTCGGAAGACGGCAGAACTATTTGTACAAGTTTTCTCGTCCTCACCGGGCCCCCCTCCGCCTGGGCCCCCTAGCGGCCGCATGGGTTGCTATGGTGGTAGTTCCGCCACTGTCTCTATTGTAGAAAGTGACAGAAAATCTAAGCTTTTTTGTTGGCACAGGAACAGGAGTAGAGGGGACATTTTTCAATGGAGAAAACTGTTCTGGTGACATTTGAGGGGATTTACCTCACTTTGAAGAGATTTCCTTTTGTGTCTACAGAACAGAATGGGAAAGAGTATCTCTTGAATGGGACATAGGTGCCAAAAAAGTTAACTTTTTTCCTTCTCATGTAGTAAGTTTTCTCCTGTGTTGAAACAGAATACTCTCAATTCCCTGCAAACTTGCATCATCACAATATAACCCTTTGAAGCTGCAGCAGCAATATTGACCCCACCCTCATTTCATTTCTGAACAACTTTCTGAACAACTGATCATCATTCATTATCACCCCAATGTGTACAGCTCCCCACAACGCCCTGCTCAGCATTCTCCGAGCTGTCTCTTCCCTGCACTGCCCCGCTTGGCCTCCTGAAAGCTTCTCTCCTACCTGGTGGGCACCGGCAGCTGACTTCTTTGTATCTCCTCTGATCCCCACTGCCTCTGCCGACACAGGGGGGGAGAGCAGCGGGGATCGGAGGGGACACAGATCGGCACCCAGCGGGGAGGAGAGAAGCTAGGGATGCACCGAATTTTGTCCGTTTTGGTACTATCAGCAGCCAAAGTTTCGGTGCATCCCTAATTAAAACATTCGTTAATGTCATCACGAGTAGAGCTTCTTGAATGAAAACTACATTTACTCTTCATTCAAGAAAATTTTTCCATGAATTGTTTTGTCACTGCGTTAAAAAAAAAAATTGACCCCCATTAACTATAGGTTATCAAAAGGACATTTTGAAAACTAATGTTTTGGAATGAAATACTACTGCTCTATGCTTAAAAAAGGTTTACATTTAGCTATACTTTATTTATGAATGTAGAGGGAGTGGGGAATTACTCTGCAGGCTCCTGTATTCAAAAAACTCTGCAAAACTTCTCTCAACACTGATATGTGCACAGACCCAATGACACCAAATTGTCTTTTATAACTCTGAATAAGATGTTACTTTTTTTTTAAACTTTTTTTTTGTGGAGGGTAGCAGGTGTAGAACAAATATTTAAACAATCAGTGTAATTAATTCATTTTTTGAAATAAATATGCAACTTGAGCCTGTACCAAATAGCGGGTGTCCTTGAGCCTGTGAATCACCATTACCCTAACTCCCACTACTGACTACAGCTTCAGAAATGTAAATCAGTTTACAGTTCATTAATATCTGATAAATGAGCTACTTCTTGCATGCTGAAAATTATGTATTCAATTTCTGTTTTAACACCTTCAAGAATTGTAACTTATTATGGCGAATAAAGTCTTCTAAATGTGAATCAAACAAAAACATTGTGTACCACATTATGAGAAAAAAACCCCAACAAACCTCTCTCATTTATATGCTATAACGGGTCCAGAAATTGAATAGCATTTAATAAATAAACTGAAATGATAGACAGGGGTCTATTTATCAATGTTTTCACGTGGGATTCAACCTTTCTACAGTAAATTAAATGATATGTGAAAATATGAAAATCTGTAGTACAAGTTGTGTGAATTTAGGGTTAAAAAATTAATGAATAGTCCCCTACGTTTGAACAAATGCTATTGCTGTCTCTTTATTGGAAGCCTTGTAGGAAAAAAATTTTTGGGAATTCTATCAAAATGCTGACAGTGTTTAGAGACAGAACATAGTGGTTTAATGTTTACTTTTCTTGTATATGGTAAACTACATAATTATGTTTTGCAAAGCACTGGCTGGCAGGATTGGGGATGTTTATGTGTCAAACACAAGGAAAACACGACGCACACTGGCATAGTGCAGAGCTTCCTTTAATGTAAAAGATTAAAATCCAAAGTATTAAACTCATAGATACCATGCATTGCACTTTGTGTTCTCTTTTTGCTTTACAGAAAATTGAGTGCTCCACTCTGTTATGCAAAAGCAGCAAGTCTGGGGACATTTGTGTGTATTTGGTTCAATTTATGTTTTCTTATGTTACATTCTTATGTTGGGTTGAAGAAGAACTCCAGGCATGTAAAATATTAACCCTTGCAGCAGGGCTACCTCCACACTGCAAGGGTTAAGTGCTTGTTTTGGTCTAGGGTCTAAAAAAAAGAAGACATACTTACCTGATCCTCGGTCCCGCAATAGTGACTGCTCACCTCTGTCCCCCTCTCTTCCAGCTGTGGTATGTCCCTAGGCATCCTCATGTCTAACACATAGGAATGGACTTTGCATTGACACTACAAGGGCTAATAATTTACATGCCCACAGTTTTTCTTTAAGCCCCAGAGTGTGTGAAGACATAGCTACTTTTTACTGTGTAGCATCAATACTGTCTCTATCTCTGGATCTATCATGACAATGCACTAATCTTGGCTAGCTGATTTTTTTTTTCTGTTTTAGCTGGTGTATATCTGTCACTTTTTTTTCACCTACACATGGTGAGGAGCTTCAGGATTTATGACTAACATAGAGAAAACAAACTTCTTGTTTTCTCAGAATCTTAATAAGCTCTGCTTCTGGAGCCCTTATGGTTTGCAAAGCTTTGGGAGGAATAAAGCCTCCATTCCCAGGTACGTACTTTACCTGATAGCTAGACCTTGTTTTTAGTCTCAGCTGTACACAGTCCTTTATATATGTGTGCTGACCAATGCACAGGGCTCTCTGTCCCTGCTGTGGGAGCCTACTGCTGTGTGAAAAGCTGTGAGTGCTGACAAAACACTAAAAGCTACAAGTGCTGTTTAGGGGAACCCATTAAGGAGCACCCTGTTGGTCAGGGTTTACTTAGTGGCTCGGATGAGTAGATGTTTTGTTTGTTTTATGGTATGGACTTGATGCCACAGCTATCTCGCATTGAAATTGTGCTTGTTCCCTTGCTGAATAAAAGTGCAGGACAAACATGCTAGAACTTTTCCTGCTTGGCGTATGGTTTACTGCTGCCAATGACAGTTGAGCCTGTCCCCCTTATAGTATATACATTATTCACAGTTTATTCATGTAATTTTTTGAACTAAGTAACAATTATTTCCTCATGATGCTCAATTATATTTTGTCAATTCTATATTAAGAAATTTTAACAAGAACACAAATAAACATAAAGTTAGGAATTTGTCTAAACAAGGTTGATGTATACCTTTTAAACACACAGTAATACACTACACTGAGGTACGTGTATACCAATAAAAAAACATTATAGACATGCAGCAATATTACATGGCATTTTGAAAAATCCAAACAGTAACTGTTTTGAATATTTTCAATCAAATAAGATATATTTAATACATTTAAATTTTTTTCATATCATACAGTATAACGAATAATAAAATAAACAAATAAATAAAAAAACAAAATGTAGTACTGTATGTTTGACAAGCTACATCCAATATTCCTTTCTTTCTGTCATGCAGATCATCTGTTTTTGCTATTACAAGAAGGCAAATGTTATTACCTTAGCAATAATAATAAAAATATATTATGTTGGTAGGTGTATTAGAACATTAGGTATAATGAAAGAGGCCTTGTTTTTCAATCTCCAGAGGTGGATAACCTCAAGTGGGCTTTTTATATATAAGTAGAGAGATTCCACGCCACTGTTCAGGTTTCAAATTGCCGGAAACCAGGTTGATTGTGCTTCTAGTATTAGAAAAACAATATCAACATTTCCAGCTTTTCAAATCTTAGGCAGCTTGTCACAGAAATAAAAAACTGTAGTAAGTCAACTTCTAACTACAAACATCCGTTTCTTGCAGGAAAATAACCCTTGTGCCCAGATTTGCAAAAAAAACCCCCATTTCTTTCTTGCAAAGTTGTGGGCACGCACTGTTTCCCTACACAGCAACATGCTGTGGATTCCCAAAGGCTAGTACTGCTTTGAAGGTAGCTGCTTACTGCATCAATAACAATCACAGCAGTGACATATTTACCCTTGATCCCAAGTGCTTCTCTCACATAAGGGGACATTACTTTTGTGCACTAGGACCAGCACACTAGTTCTCAGTGAGGGATGCTCATCACCAAAAACATATAAAAATAAAACAGTTCTCTGAAGTGACTCCAACTTCAAATCTATACGTAATTGTGAAATGGTCCCTAAAACTCAACCTTCCCCCTACTTGAACTCTAAGGGTGGCTTCACACCTATGCATTGTGGTAACATGCATGTAATGCACCTGTGTATTGTGGTGTCATTTATTTTAAATTTTAACCTAATGCATTTCCACAATGCACCTGTGTGGCAATATACAGCAATGTACTGTAACATACTAAATGGCAATGAGGTGCTATGTGTCAGGAGAAAAAAGGGGAAGATGTGTTTATTTTGTCTTGTCGGCTGTGTTGGCAGCCCATTTAAATCAATGGGCTGCATTAATGCAATGTCGATTAATGAATGTGTTTACACAACAGAGCAGATAGGGGTGAAGAGGCCCTAACCTTTCCCCTAAAATGAACCACCCTAACACTTAAACTTAACTTCATACATAAAAAGGTCCCTCCCCCTCTCTTCTTCATGGAAACCAGAATTCAGGGAGCTGTTTAAATGAGGGATGGACTGGTAAGCTTTCTCAAAGCTCACTTTGCCCTTTGATCGCGCTCTCTCTAACAATCAGGTTTAAGCTTCCAAGGCAGGCTAGGATCATATTGCATTGTCTTACTACTGACACGTTGATAGATCAGGCTTTCTGTGGGAGATAGCAAGGATCCCACAGTGGGTGTGTTTGGAAACACCTTTCCTGTGTTATATCATGACTGCATAGCAGCTACCCTCTATTTTCTGTGGCCATCTATACAGAGGGACTGTAAAAGAATCCTGTACTGAGAACATATGTAGTATTCCATTACTACATTCTCCTTTTAAAGATCCTAGTTGGATGAATGTTAAGCTGAACCAAAGGCTTCCTTACATTCTGAGTCATTGACCTTGAATTAGTACGCAAATCAATTGAGGTCAGTGGCTCAGAAAAAATGGGGCCCAGAGATGGCCAGGCACCTTCCATTTTCACATTTTTCAGAAGGAAATCAGCAATGGTAGCCTTCATGTTTATTTTCATACAGATTTCCTTTATGAACAGTTCAACTTCTATACTAGTCTCTGATGAGTTCTTATTTTTGCGGCACAATGACCTGATATGAATAGCCATTTTTTCCTCTGTAGATATTGTTATATGTTTACTATAGCATTAAGAGTTTAGCTTCTCTTTAAACATTATGAACAGTGGCTGCACACCATTATGCACTGAGCCGCAACATACATGCTTTTGTGCACTGAGTTATGAAACGTAGTTGGCCCTTTTAAAACAAATGCAGTGTAATATACTTCAATGCATCTAGTGCAAGCTGCATTTTGTTGCAGTGCAAGGAACTGCAATGCACATTGTGTGTTGTGATGCTCTGCGGCGCATCACAGCACAGGTATATTGTGGAGAAGCATGGAGGTATGGCATTGCAAAGCACCAATGCATGCATACTACATTGCCACACATTGCGTAACTTTCATGTTTTACCCCATTTGGCAAGTGTTAATTCCAGCTAATGCCTTAATGTGAGCCCACCTCTATCATCATGGCACACAGACTCTATACCTCTCTGGACATGAGTTCAGAGGTTTCCCTCTTCAGCTACCCATTATTGTAACTTCTACTGAAGAATATCAGAAATAAACACATAATGCTCAGATAAATATGCAAATTAATCAACCTGCATGCAAGAATATAATTCACTGTATGCAATGACCTTGTCTTACCTTTCCAGTGTGGAAATGATCATTTCTTAGAAGCATAAACACACTCAGCATGATATTTTTTACGTGACTTGTGCGGAAGTGAGAATCTGTACTCTCTAGGCCATGGCTGTGATCTAACAAGGGCTGATAATAAAAACTGGAGATAATGACAATTCAGTTTGTGTTGTTTTACCTAAAGCACATTCATTTCTGGTATGTAATTAACATACCGAGTGGATTTGCAATGAAGCAGATAATGCACTATCCAGAAGTCCCTAATACTAGGTTAATTAAAATGTAAATTCCACAATCATGCTGCTAAATCAAAACTTGTCATCGGTTATGTCCACAGTGGCCACTAGCTACCTGATATACCGAGAATTGCCATTGTTAAATCAGAATCTTACATTTAGTGAAATATGGAACAACAAGTTTATTTACTGAGATGTGGACAAAAAAAAACATTTCTTAAAAGGATAGTATAGTGTTATTTCCCATTACCACATATTGTTAGTTATGATTGCAATGATTTCCTTAAAGTTAATATTTTTCTCTGATATTTTTGTCATTGTATTCAATATAGAGATTTGAAGGCAAGTTACGAGAGAGCGCAAACATTTAATCTGCATTTAAAGGAATGTTAGAAATGGCATTAACAAGGTTGGTCTCATGCCCCAGTCTTATGTTCCAATGTAATGTTTATCTATGTCACTAAACCAATGCTGACAACAGACGTATACATTTCGTTTTGTTGCGAATGCACATTCGGACAACATTTTGTATTCGGACAACATTTTGTATTCGGACATTCGGATGCATCTGAATGTCTGAATTCCAGTCATGCTGAATGCAAACGAATCCAAATGTTATTTAAAAGACATTTCAAATCATCCAAATTTTGTTCAAAATTAAACTAAATTGGACACATGACTGTTTTCTGGCCAATCCAAAAAACCCTGTGCAAAACTATGGCGCTCGAATTTGAAAGAATGAAGAATCCAAAGCAAAACAATTTTTTGCTGGCTTACATGTTTAGTTAACAATGATAGAATAGGTGAGGGCCATCATTGAATAGAACATATGAATGGCAAGTGATTTTAACTGGTGAGTCCTGGATCTGCTGACATGTCTGAGAAGCGTAGAGAAGATTGACACTCTACTGATTTTAAATGTTTCACACATTGGCTACTCCGTGAGTCATGTTTTTTTAGTGCCATTGGGTAGAGGACATGGAATTGATTGATTGTAGTAGAAGACTCTGTAGCAGCTACACAGTGTGTTGGTGGAGTGTAAAAGTCCAATTGCCACGTTGCTTATTGCCAGACTGCTAATGAACACATTTGAAAACATTTAGCAGTTTTTTATTCCTGTCCTGTAGCTCTCCATGTTAAAAGGAGGTTTGCTTGGAAATGCCTTGAAACATATTTTATATAATTGAAATTGATGATTCCTGCCTTGTAGTGCTCTGTGCTGGTATAGCTGAGTAACAGTCACATCCCTCAACACAAGTGTCCTCACTCAGATTTGTATTGCAGAGAAGGAGAGGGGGTAGGCGAGCTCATATTTGTTGAGTGTTGATTACTGCAGTGCTCAAGGTCTAGCTCTGGTGCCTATTGGACTGCACAGTCATAGTTAGACACACTGCACCATTGCTGTAACAGGAAACTAAAGGTATAAAAATGGAGATTGTTAGTTCAATGCCTATCTGACTGAATATCTATTTCTGTGATTTCAGTTGGATTTTAAACATGAGCCAGTGGAAGTCATGATGGGATAAGTCCTAATTACAGAAGTATGATGTCGTGATTTACAGGAAACTTGTAAAAATACCTGGATTGAAGTGGAAGTTCACCCCAGAATTACTCTATGAACATTAAAAAGCCATATAGCACATGTACTTTGATTAATTCATAGCACCATCTTTGGCTTCTGTCCGTGCTTTGGTTGTCCAGCATTCTGCACTGAAAAACTGATGGCTATTACCAGCAGCACCATGCAACTTATTGTGAAGCTCAGCACCCTTGTGCTGTCTATGTCTTTGACAACATCACAACACAAGGGAAGCACATTCAAGCAGTTTATAATTTGGCTTTGTAAAACAAGACATAGATAGCATGAGGGTGGTTGAGTGACTCATGGAGCTGATTTATTAAAGGCAAACAAGCTGTTCACTTTGCAAGTGAATTTGAACTTTTGCAGTGGATGGTCTCCCCTTAGTGTAGTGAATGAGATGAGGCTCTGCTGACTTCCATCATCCAATCATGTACTAGCAAAAATCCTGTTCTTTTATTTTTTTTATTTGCATATAATTGACGTGAAATTTCACCACATTCTTTAGTAAATCCACCCTATGACTTGCATGGTGTCACTGTTAACAGCCGTCTGTTTTCCAATTCTGTTTGCTGGACAACCAAAGCATGGATAGAAGTCAAACATGATTTTATGTATTTATGAATGCACACGTGTTAATTGGCTGTTTAATGATCGTTGAGTAATTCTAGGGTGAACGTCTACTTTAATGTGCTGTTTACATACTCGCCTAATGTAAAACTAAAACAAATGTTGACTGTACATCTTCAGCAGATTTAACATTTGTTATTGTTTCTCTTCACAGCATTTGACAAGTTTCACATTATGCCTGCACATGTTTGCTGACAATACACTTCCTATTTTCATATTGTTGTAATGAACAGGCTCAAACATTTGCCTGTTATGTATAATGACGTATACGTGCCTGACACTTCTCCTAACCAGATCTGGTATTTAATGTTCTCATTCTCCATTACAAAACACTACATTTTACTATATAAATCTGTAGATGTTTAATGAAAGATATATGTTAATTGGCATTTCATTCTACAATGCTGTCTTTCCTTAGGGTATATTTGACATTATGTTGATGGAAGCATTGCAAAATAGTCACCTGCTAAAGGAATTCCAAAGACAAGACATACTACTCGCATTAGACTGCTAATACTTAGTAGCATAGACAAAACTGTGTGTCTTTCTCAGTAGTGTCTTTTGAATCACTTTTGCGTACACTTACATTTAATGACATGCAGAGAATGGCTTGCAATACCTCAGAAGGGTAGAAAAGTTATATAAAGTTTACAAATCAAAATGATTGAAACAAAGAGTAAATCCCAACTGACAGTAAGCCTTTTTGCCAACAGAAGAAGTCAGAGTTGGAAAATATATTAGAAATGGCTCAAATACCCCCCTGCCCCAAAACAAAAAACAAAAAACCCAAACAAACTATAGTGGGTTTTTACATTGCAGTTATTCCTGAAAGCTTTCTCAAAGTTACTACTTCATAGTTTATAGTACTTTATGATCAGTATGAAGTCAACTTTTTATATCACTCCAACTGTGATATACCTTTGTCCTTTATTGACGCAAGTCAATCATATCACACAGCAAACCCTATGTGGCCCCCAAAACTTAATTTGCTGTGTGATTTAACAGACTTGCATAAATAAAAGATGAAGTTATATCACAGTTGTAGTGCTGGTGACCCTTTTCTACAATGCTTGTGATTGCAGCGCTATCTGCATGTCACAGCAGTGTCCACTACAATTTAAGGTCAGGAGTGCCATGGGATACATTCAACACTGCATGTAGATATGTCACTGAAAATATGCAATTCATTAATTTTATTTAATAGAACAATATAATAGCTACAGAGGTGAAATGTGCTGCAAACTTACAAAATGGTTTGCACATAATACAGTGAGGAATCCCACCATGGTGACACATAGGGGCTGATTTACGAAGCCCAACACGCACACGCGCAGGTTGCGTGCGCGCTTTTACACGCCAAACCATACTTACGAAAGTTTCACGCGCATTAATGCAGAGTTTCGTGCAGCGATGGCGCGTATTTATGCATTTACGTACGCGCGTGG